>NC_057800.1:467639050-467729679 GCF_018294505.1 Triticum aestivum
GGCGCAGGCGGCGGAGATCTCGGGCGAGGCCGGGCGAAGGCGGCGACGCGCGGCAGCGGCGCATGGCGAGATGGGCGGCGAGAGGCGGCGGAGATGGTGGCCAGCAGGAGGACCCGCGGTCTCAGGCGGTGGGTGCGGTTGAACGGCGGCGCTGGCTAGACGGGCCCCGCGGGCCCGATCCGGGCCGCGCGGGCTAGTGGCAGGGCTGAGGAGAGACAGGGCGGTGGAGGAGTTTTGTCTCGGCACGAGGAGGAAGATGGCTAGGGTTTCATCCGCGAAAATTTCGGAGGGGATCACATATATAGGGGTAGAAGGAGCTAGGAGAGTCCAAATGAGGTGCGGTTTTCGGCCACGCGATCGTGATCGAACGACCGAGATGATAGAGAGGGTTTTGGTGGGTTTTGGGACAAATTGGAAGGGTGTTGGGCTGCAACACACACGAGGCCTTTTCGGTCCCTCGGTTAACCGTTGGAGTATCAAACAAAGTCCAAATGGCACGAAACTTGACAGGCGGTCTACTGGTAGTAAACCAAGGCGGCATGGCAAGTCTCGGTCCAATCCAAAAACGTTTAACACCCGCACACGAAAAAGAGGTAGAAAGGGACACCGGATGACATAGGAGCGCCGGATTGCAAAACGGACAACGGGAAAAATGCTCGGATGCATGAGACGAACATGTATGCAAATCAAATGCACATGATGACATGATATGCAATGCATGACACGCAAGCAATGACAAGGCAACAACAGCGAATAACTGGAGGACACCTGGCACATCGATCTCAGGGCATTACAACGCCTCCCTCCATCGCATAGGAAGGCGCGCCCGGCGCCCTCCTCGGGCAGGGCTCAGGGGCTCTCTTCTGGAGGGCCTCAGACCTTGCCAACGTCACGAGGGAGGCGCTAGGGCACCACTTGGAGGCATGCTTCATGGCACGTCTCCCTCAGGAGGACGCTGGGCGAGGAGCACCCGGCGCTCAAGAGTTCATCACCAAGGTATCTCAGGAGCTTTAGGAAGCAAGAGCAATACGCGGCGACCGCCGCCCACCTGGCGCTGCTCCCCACCCAGGCGATGGTGGTGAGCTATGCTTCTGCATCAACATACCAGGGTTCAACCGAGCCGCATCTCAGGAGCGCCTCTGGTCTTCATGTGTTGGGCGCTGCGAAGGTCCACCTCACAACTACGTTCGCATGTTGTTCGACCTGGCGAGCGTGGCCACTACCTTCCAGCGCAACCTGTGGAGCATCATGGAGGACCAGGAGGCCAGGCACCACGTGGTCCTGGCGGAGATGGAGACGGTCCTCAAGGAACCGCCTGGACCCCCAGAGCCTCCCGAGGCTTAGGGCCCCGGTGGCTCATGAGGAGCAACCCCTGCGCCGCGTACCTTCAGCTGCCTCAACACCCCTTCATCAACGGAACCAGGTGACACCTTCCAAGTTCATTTAGCTGGGAGCGCCATCAGGGCTGCATTATTCCTAGGCCGTGTGGGTCCGTCCCTATTTCATATATCCCTTCTTTTTTATGTCTTTAGCTTACCTTGCTAGGGGCGCCCCTCGGGCTACATCATCCCCAAGCCGCTCGGGCCTGACCCAATGGCACGTATCGTTCATGCATTTACCTGATCTAGGTTTCCTTTCGTGCTTAATCTATCTATGACTATCCCTGCTTAACTGTCGCCCATCGCGGGAGCCGCACGCCGGTCATCTTTCTTCAGGACCCTTCTTGTGAGAGGGTTAGGCATGGCGTCTGTGCTCACGCCCGTCGCTGCAGCGTCGACAAATCCAACGGCTGAGCTCTGTCTGGCGGGTCGGCCCCGTTCACGTCACCTCCTAGGGCCGTTGGTGCTTGGCCCCGTTAACCTTAGGAGATTTGTTCGGTGCATGTTGTCTAACCACCTCGCAGGACCAACACAGCGAACAAGAATCAAGACCAGGCGCAACCCGCCTTGAGTCCCACGCTGGCTCACGAGTGCCCAGACACACCTCATCTAGCCCTACCGTGCAAGCCACGTGTCAGGGCAGGGCTGTACACACCCCGGGGGCTCTTCGTGGTAGGGAGTCCCCTCCCACGTACCAGTGGAAGCACCATGCTCCGCGCTAGCAGTCAACACTACCGAGGAGCGGCTATGCCCATGCAAGTGCGGAAGCGCCATGGTCCGTCCCGATGATAAACAACTGAGGGCGGCCTCATGCCCGTATCAACCTCAGGGAGCCTCCGGGCTTGGTGTCTGGCCTCATCGCAACGCCTCCCCTCGGGAGAGCCGCATGAGGGGGCTAGGCACGGGGGCTGCGTTTGGGTCACGCCCAAGCGTACGCCACCCCGCTAGGTCCCTTGGACCTGGTCATCGTGCGCCCTCCCAAGCGGAGCTAAGGTATGAAGGTTGTTTGAACGTCAAGGGGGACTCCTGACCATCGCGACTCAGGAGCCTAACTGACCACGTAGCCCCTCGCCTTGGTCCATCCTGGTCTCCGGTCGGCCCAACGGTGGTTGAGGTATGCGCGGGGTCAGTCCCTGCCGATGTAGAACACAAGACCAACCATCGCATCTCCTTTCCACAAGATGTTTGCGCGTCAAGGTGGACTCCTGAGCATTGCGACTCAGGAGCCTAACTGGTCACGTAGCCCCTCACTCCTTGGGTCCGTCCTGGTCTCCGGTCGGTCCAACGGCGGTTTAGGTATGCGCGGGGCCGGGCTTTGCCGACGTAGAACATAAAGCAAATAGGAAGAAAATCGCAAAATCTCAAAGAAAATATTACAAGACATATTTTTATCTGAATACCAAACACAAGTTTAAACGCCTCCATGAGGCACGCTACATGTTGCAGGAGTTTCAATAGGAAAGGAGCCGCAAGCCAGTCATCCCTCGATACTGCCTGCGCCTGCAAGGGTTGCCCCCTCCTGGGTGACATCGCCTTCACCTGCACCACCGGCCTCATGACCATCTCGTGGCGATGGGACCTCCTTGTAACGCCCTCGATGCTGCTATATCTCCCATGTGTCGAAGCACGACTTAGAGGCATAACCGCATTGAAAGCAATGTCGCAACTAAGGTAATCTTCACACAACCCATGTAATGCATAAGGGACAGAGATACATAGTTGGCTTACAATCGCCACTTCACACAAATACATGAATAAAGCATTACATCAACAAATACAATCAAGGCCCGACTACGGAGCCAAAATAAAAGAAGAACCCCAAATGCGACAAGGTCCCGATCGACCCCAACTGGGCTCCACTACTGATCAACTAGAAACGGAACAACACAAAGGACAAGATCTTCATCGAGCTCCTTCTGAGCTTGGTTGCGTCATCTGCACGGACTCATCGGCACCTGCAAGCTGGTTTTGGAAGTATCTGTGAGTCACGGGGACTCAGCAATCTCACACCCTCGCGATCAAGACTATTTAAGCTTATGGGCAAGGTAAAGGTATGAGGTGGAGCTGCAGCAAGCGACTAGCATATTTGGTGGCTAACATACGCAAATGAGAGCGAGAAGAGAAGGCAAAGCATGATCGAGGAAAATATGATCAAGAAGTGATCCTAGAACAACCTACGTCAAGCATAACTCCAACATCGTGTTCACTTCCTGGACTCCGCCGGAAAGAGACCATCACGGTAACACACGCGGTTGATGTGTTTTAATTAAGGTCAACTTCAGGTTTTCTACAACCGGACATTAACAAATTCCCATCTGCCCATAATCGCGGGCACGGCTTTCGAAAGTTCAAATCCCTGCAGGGGTGTCCCAACTTAGCCCATCACAAGCTCTCACGGTCAATGAAGGATATTCCTTCTAGCGGGAAGACCCGATCACACTCGGAATCCCGGTTACAAGACATTTCGGCAATGGTAAAACAAGTCCAGCAACACCGCCCGAATGTGCCAACAAATCCCGATAGGAGCTGCACATATCTCGTTCTCAGGGAACACTCAGATGAGACTAGCTACGAGTAAAACCAAACCTCAAGTTGCCCCGAGGTGGCCCCGCAGGCAGCTCAGTTCGGACCAACACTCAGAGGAGCACTGGCCCGGGGGGTTAAAATAAAGATGACCCTCAGGAGAGTGACTCCCAAGGGAAAAGTAGGTAATGGTGAGGAAAATGGTAAAACCAAGGTTGGGCATTGCTGGAGGAGTTTTATTCAAGGCGAACTGTCAAGGGGTTCCCATTATAACCCAACCATGTAAGGAACGCAAAATCCGGGAACATAACACCGATATGAAGGAAACTAGGGCGGCAAGAGTGGAACAAAACACCAGGCATAAGGTCGAGCCTTCCACCCTTTACCAAGTATATAGATGGATTAATTAAATAAGAGATATTGTGATATCCCAACAAGTAAACATGTTCCAACAAGGAACAACATCTCCATGTTCCAACAAGGAACAACATCTCCATGTTCCAACAAGGAACAAACTTCAATCTTCACTTGCAACTAACAACGCTATAAGAGGGGCTGAGCAAAGCGGTAACATAGCCAAACAACGGTTTGCTAGGACAAGGTTGGTTAGAGGCTTGGTTCACAATATGGGAGGCATGATAATTAAGTGGTAGGTATCGCAACATAGGCATAGCAAAAGAGCGAGCAACTAGCAAGCAAAGGTAGAAGTGATTTCGAGGGTATGGTCATCTTGCCTGAAATCCCGCAAGGAAGAAGAACGAGTCCATGAAGAAGACAAATGGACGTAGACGAATGGGTCCTCACAAACACGACGTTATCGGAACCAACCCGAAGAAGCAACACCGGAAAGAAGCAAACAACATAGTAAACAACCATCACATAAACATGGCATGATGCACAACCAAGTATGATGCATCTCCAGTTTAAATATGCATGGCATGCCAAAGTGCACAAACAACACTACAAGTTAAGTGGAGCTCAATATGCAACGGGTTGCATATTGACGGAACACCACATCAATTATTTAGTTCTCTCTCATTTATGTACCCCAACAATATTAAATGTTCTTAACATGGCAAGGGTGAAGCAAAGTAAACTACCTATCTAGTCAAGTTTAAATGAGGCCGGAAGCAACGAACAACAATTCCGGAAACTCCTCATGAGCATATTATAGATTTGGTACTGTTCTGCCCTAAACATTATTTTAGAGTTGTTAAACATGCAAGATGAGTGCACCAAGTAAATCTAGGCATTTTTCTAGCCCATTTACATATAAATATTATTTAATTCGGAGCTACGGTTATTTAGTTATGAAATAAAGCATTTTAGCAAGTTATTTAAACAAATTTAAACAAACAACATTTTAAACATTTTAAACATGGATGAAAGTTGCATATTATTAAACTAGACAAAATTCTAAGCAACTTTCATATTAAGTTTGTTTTAAAATGATGCACCATTTGTGAGTAATGAAATGCATGAAGTCTAGGGGGCTTCCTGTAAAACTGGTTTTTCTCTGGAAAAATACTAAAACGCAGATATGAAAAAAACAGGAACTGGGCCAAAACAGGGGGCGGCTGGGCGCTAACCATGGGCCTTGGCCCGGAAATGTGGAGAGGAGGAGGCAGGCTGGGACGCTGGGCCTTGGGGAGGCGCTGGCCTCACGCGGGCGCACTGGGCCTAGCGAAGAGGAAGATGCGGTCAGCGGTTGCCTTGCTCGTCCTCCTCGCGCACAGAGACGAGCGGGAGGAGCAGAAGCAGTGCACGACGGCGGCAGGGGACTTGGTCCGGGGCGGCGGTTGAGTGGATCGGGCGAGGACGGCGAGAACCCAAGCGAGGAAGGGAATCGAGCGGGCGAGGTCAACGCGGCAAGAGGGGCATCTCTTCGGCCTCGTTCGCGTGCAGAAGCAGGGGAGGCAGCGCACGATGCAGAGGCTGGACGGCAGCCAGACCTGGCGCGAACTCTGGCAAGGAAGCATCAGATCGAGGCGGAGAAGAGCAGATCCGGTCGGAGAAGCAGTGAAGACGGCTTGGGGACCCGCAGATCGCCTGTGTTCGTGAAGCAGAGAACACATGGAAGAAGAGGTCGTAGAGGAAGACGATCGCATCAGCCTTGGGCCTGTCTGGCTCCTGGCCTGCTTGTACTCGAAGAAGACGACGTCGGGGAAGAAGATCCTCATGGCGCGCGCGTTGGCTCCCGGCGTGAAGTAGAGGACGCAGGGGAAGAAGAGGGACTTGGCGAATGCTCTGGTCCGGGAAGAAGAAGACGAAGGGGAAGAAGAGGACGTCGTGGAGGCGGTCTTGGGCTCGCCTTGCAGCAGAATAGAACCAGCGGCTCGCTGCGGTTCTCGCGGGTGTCGTGGAGGTCGAACGAAGGTGTCAGGCCGGCAGCGAGCTCCTTGCGTGGCCAGCCATGGTGTTCGGGTGCCACTCGAGGCAGTAGCAAGGAGACGTGAGGGAGAGCCTCCCTGGAGCGGCGACGCGGAGGAGGGAAAGAGGAGGAGAGAGGGAACCCTAGGGATCGCAGCGAGGGCTAAATAGGAAGGGGGAAGGGCGGACATGGAGCTCGGGCGTCCACTGTGGCCATGTGTGCTCCTCCTCTGCTTTTACTGTGAGGGGGAGGTGGCGAGAGGAGGAAGAAAAAGGCGAAGGGAACGGTCGCTGCAGGTGGGTCCGGATGGGTGTCCAGCGTGGATTCACCACGGGAGAGACCGAGGGGACTACGCTGAGGCTGCTGCTGGGTCTGCTGCTGGACCGGCCTGGTAGAAGGAGGCCCAGGTAGGCCGCTCTTGCTGCTGTCTCTTTTCTTTTTCATTTTCCTCAGGCAGAAAATGAACAGAAAAGCACAGGGATAAAAGAGGGGTGCAGGAGAGATATAATAATATCCCCACGATGCTGGAATTATGCACTAATTGAAATAAATGGTTTGGGCATTTTTAGAGAAAGAAAATTATCGCTAGTTTGAACTAAATTCAAACTTGAGGCAATTTTGATTCCAACCAAAACAAGTCCACAAGAGCTGAAAATTGGCAGAGAGGGTTTAGGCATGGTGAACTAGCATCAGGAAAAGAATGAACATTTATGGAGGAGGGGGAAAGGTCACTTGCCAAAATGAAGGAAAGAAGAAGGAAAGAGGAGGTGATGATGCATGATTATACATGGAGCATGCAACAATGTAACATGCATGAATATGACAGTGCTCATGATGATTATGAGAATGCAAAATGACAAGAGGCACAAATGCAACATGACAAAGATGGGCATGGCAATGCAATATAATCAAATGATGAACATAATGCAAGAAGCAAAATATGACAATGGCCCTCATCGCGATCATGGCAACAAACAGTTCAAACACACAATGACAACGAAAAACATGGAAGGCATCTAAAGCGTCGGTCTCGGGGCGTCACACTCCTCTTCTTCGGCGGGAGCAGCTCGGGCTCGGTGAGGGGAGCCTTGCCCTTCTCTGCGGCTGATAACCTCCGAATCGGCGCCATGACTGCACCAGAGAGGAGTGGAGCGAGGAATGAGAAGAAACGGGAGAGGCAGAGAAGAGACTAGAGATGGAGCTCCGCCCCCACCTCCCATTTATAGCCAAAGGGAGGCCAACCGCCGGCCTCCACAATCTAAGGTAATAATGATGGATTTTCCTTGCATGCAGCAGGGACTTGTCAAGTCGGGCAGTAGCCGAGGCTGCGTGGGGAAGTGGAGACTCCCATGTCCAATCAACCGCCACGCGTCGACCAAGGCCGCAGGCTATTGGGGACCGCAGTGCTCCATACTTGCACCTTGGCTCCGCCTCTAAGCCAAGCCCGAGCGCGCCTTGGGCCCGGGGGCTACTGTCGGTGTTCTGGGAATGGGGGTCCCCAGACTTGCTAGCCTGCGGCCCATGGCGTGGCTCTGCGAGCGGGCTCATACGGCCCATCTTCACCAACAAGCACTCAAGACCCTCGCGAGGCGGATGACACAAGACCTCCTCAGGAGCGGCATCAAGGCCAGGCAAACCTCACGAGGTTCCAATGACGTGAGCCATGACGACCAAGGCCAGGCGGGCGCCGACGCGAACAGTGTTCTTTTTTCCTCTTTGGTGCGAAGGAGTCAAGCGCAGACACAGAGTACCGAGGCGTCAAGCAAAGGTTTCCATATCGGTGCAACGAGACCAAGACCAGAAGGATGGCAAGACGGAGGTCATCGTGGAGCCCAAGACGACGTCACCACCAGAGCCTTTGCCAGGCGAAGACAACTTTTTTTCAGGATAAGCTGTACTAGCTGTCCCCTTTCGAATTGGCCGCTGTTGGCTCCGTTCCCGCTCAATATTTGGGGAGAGGACCAAGGCCTCTATAAATAGGACTAGCCACCATAGTAGTAGAGAGCCCAAACGGATCAAGAACTCGTCTCGGAGAGATCCAACCCATCCACAAGTTCACTGAGCACAAGAACACCTCTCCTCAAGAGGATGTTCTTCCCATTGTACTGTTCATCCTCAGCCCAAGAGGCAATCCACCACCACCACACTGGAGTAGGGTATTACACCACAACGGTGGCCTGAACCAGTATAAATCTTGTGTCCTTTGTGTTGCGAGTTCATCGAGTTAGTCCCTGAGATCTTAGCGAAGCCAGGACGTGGATCGGTAGGGGGGAGATCTTCGCGCACACCCCAGTGTTCGAACCTTAAGGGTCTTGCTGGAACCCGTGATCCGACATTTGGCGCGCTAGGTAGGGGTGCGCCGAAGCTTCCCTTCCGTCGCTCTGCGTCCCATTGTCTCATCGTCTCCATGTCGGACGCTCGCCGCGCTCGCGTTGAGCGACGGGCTGCCCTCATCGCCGGTGTTGCTCAGACGGCTCCAGTCGGTGGGCCACCCCATCGTTCTCCGTCGCCTGCCGCCAACGCCAGCACCGGCCCGGTGGGGAACGAGTAGCAAGCATCCTCGTTGCAACCCTAGGTGTGGCTGGACGGCCGCACCGCCACTCCATCGCTGACCCCGGCCGGTTCGTCATCCCATGCTCGTCGTGCTCCCGTGGATGCGCAGGCCGCTCTGTGCATGGCGCGCGAGCTCCTGCGCTACCGCCCCATCGAGGACCTGTACGAGGACTGGCTCGACTGCATCACCGAGCTCGTCAGTGCCGCAGGGGGCTCCCCTGCGTCGTCCCTCTCGCTGCCTCGCCCTCCACCAGCCGCAGGCGGCGCGGCCCATGGAGCGCCTCGACCACCTCTGCCCCAAGACGGAGGTCCAAGTGGTGCCCAAGCGCCTCCCTCGTGATGCTGGGAAAGTCTGAGGCCCTCCAGAAGAGAGCCACTGAGCCCTGCCCGAGAGGCGCGCTGGGCATGCTTTCCTATGCGATGGATGGAGGCGCCCCAGGGGCGGGCGCCGATCCTGACGAGGCGCTGCTTGCCTGATGCCCTGCATGGTGCAACTGCTTCTTATTCTTGGGGATGGCCTCAGGAGGGTGCTCGCCCTGGCTGTCGGGGTCATTGATTGCTGCAGCTTGGAAGGCACGCTTGAGGGAGCACACCGCGTCTCTTTCTTCGCATGGGACCGTGATGATTCCATCGCTTCCCGGCATCTTCAGGACATTGTAGCCATGATGGGTCACCGCCATTAACTTGGCCAAGGCTGGATACCCGAGGATGGCGTTGTATGGCAAGTGGATGTAGGCGACGTCGAAGTCGATGATTTCGGTGTGGTAGTTCTTGCGTTCTCCAAAGGTAACGGGAAGGCGGACCTACCCGATCGGGGTAGTAGAGCCGTCGGTCACTCCTGAGAAAGGCTTGGTAGGCTAAAGCTGGTCATATGTCACTTGGAGGTTGTCGAACATGTCGATGGACAGGATATTGAGCCCTGTGCCATCGTCGATGAGGGTCTTGGTAACTTGCACGTTGTTGATGACTGGTGAATAGAGCATTGGGAGGACACCTACAATAGCCGCGCACTTGAGCTGATCTGCCGAACTGAACGTGATGGGGCACCTGGACCATCTGAGCGGGCGTGTGGCCTCGAGCTTGGGGAGAGCTGCATTCACTTCACGAGCAAATTGTTTGAAGATACGCTGCGAGGCTGGGGCTTGAGCTCCGCCCAGGATGCAGGCAATAGCGCGCGGCTCGTGGAAGCCCCCAGCCCCCTCATCTTGATGGTGGTCGTCATTCGTTCTGGGTGGTGGCGGTAGTGGAGGTAGGCCAACGTGGCCTTGAGGACGAGCCTCACGAGGCTGGTCCCTCCAGGCGCCCTCGCGAGGCTGATCCTGCCAGCGGTCCTCACGAGGCCGGTCGTGCCACTCCTGGAGTGGGCCACGGTCGTCCCAGCGCCTGCCACCATGTCCTCCTCCTCGGACGTAGCCCCGTTCGCTGCGCTCGGGGCGTCGACCGGAGCGTCCTTCTTGAATGGCTCCGAGCAATTGACAATCGCGGGTGTTGTGGGTATGCAGGTTGTGGAAGGCGCAGAACGGTCGTCTGCCCTTGGATGACTCGGGCTGGTCTCTGCCGCGCTTGGTGTCCGGTTCTGCCGCGAGCACGGCAGCTCCCATGCGCTTCACGTCCTTGGCCTTGGCTTTCTTCTCCTCCGGGTCCGCAGCAGGGAGCTCGAGGAGGGAGAGGCGCCCCTCCTCAGCTCTTGCACACTTGGTCGCGATGTTGAACAACTCCAAGGTCGTGCACAGCTCCTCATGGATGGCGAGCTCCTCCTTCATCTTGATGTCGTGGACGCCGTCGGAGAATGCTGAGATGATGGCCTCGTCGGTCACCTTGGGGATTTTGATGCGCACGTTGTTGAAGCGCTGGATGTACTTCTGCAGGGTCTCTCCTGGTTGTTGCTTGATGCAGCGCAGGTCACCCGCGACCGGGGGGCGGTCGCAAGTGCCCTAGAAATTGGCGATGAAGCGGTTGCGCATCTCGTCCCAGGAGGAAATCGAGCCTGGAGATAGGTTCTGGAGCCAGGAGCGGGGGACATGCTTAAGAGCCATGGGAAACCAGTTCACCATGACTTTCTCGTCGCCCCTGGCCACCTCGATGCTTAGCTCGTAGAGCTGCAGGAAGTCCGCGGTGTCAGGGGTGTCGTCGTAGCGAGGAGGCAGATCTGGCTTGAACTTGCCCAGCCAGGCGACGCTACGCAGCTCGGGGGTGAAGGCGCGGCAGCCGGCCGTGGTCACCGGGGCCTGCCTTGGAGGTGGAGCTTGGTCTTGGCGCCTGGGCGCCGCTATGGCAAGTGGCACGGGGCCTTGCCGTAGCAAACGATCCTCGCGCGGCGGTGCGAGGAGTGGCGGAGCGTTCGCTTGCGGTCAAGGGACTTCTTGACAGCTTCTTTCTTCACGCGCGGGTGCCCGACGCGGTGGGTCGCGCCGTGGAGCCGCATGCCTTGGCGCTAGAACGCCGTCTTGGTGCCGAGGTGGTGGAGGTGCTTCGTGAGCTCCGCCGCCCGTGGCTGGCGGAGGGCGAGGCACAGAGTGGGACGACGCAAGGGAGCCCCATGCGGCGCGGACGAGCTCGGCGATGTGGTCAAGCTAGTCCTCGTAGAGGTCGTCGACCGGGCGGTAGTGCAGGAGCTTGTGCGCCATGAGGAGCGTAGCCCGTGCGTCCACGGGAACGCGATGAGCATGAGACGACGAACCAGCGGGAGTCGGCAATGGAGTGGCGATGCGGCCGTCCTGTCGCTCCGAGGGGTGCGGCGAGGATGCTTGCTGCTCGTTCCACGCTAGGCCGGTGGCGGCATTGGCGGCAGGCGACGGAGAGCGACGGGGTGGCCTGCCGCAGGGGCCGTCTGAGCAACACGGGTGGTGAGGGCAGCCCGGCGCTCGGTCGTGGTGCGGCGTGCATCCGCCATGGAGACGAGGAAGCGACGTGCCACGAAGTGACGGAAAGGAAGCTTTGGCGCACCCCTACCCGGCCCTCCAAATGTCGGACCACAAAACCCTTAAGTTCGAACACCGGGGTGCGCATGAAGATTTCCCTCCTATCGATCCACGCCCTAGCTCGGCTAAGATCTTACGAACTAACTCGACAAATTCGCAATAAAAAGACACAAGATTTATACTGGTTCGGGCCACCGTTGCGGTGTAATACCCAACTCCAGTGCGGTGGTGGTGGATTGCCTCTTGGGCTGATAATGAACAGTACAAGGGGAAGAACAGCCTCCTGAGGTTGAGGTGTTCTTGTGCTTGGTGGCCAAGGATGTGGTGGCTAGTCCTATTTACAGAGGCCCTGGTCCTCTCCCCAAATATTGAGTGGGCAGGGAGCCAACAACGGCCAATTTGAAAGAGGACATCTAGTACAAGCTATAATTACAAAAGCAGTCTTCGCCTGCCAAAGGCTCTAGTGGTGACGCCGTCTTGGGCTCCACGGTGACCTCCGTCTCGTCGTCCTTCTGGTCTTGGTCTCGTTGCACCAATATGGAAACCTTTGCTTGATGCCTCGGTACTCCGCGCCTGTGCTTGTTTGCTACCTCTTGAGCACTGCATTGGTTTCCCCCGAAGAGGAAGGGATGATGCAGCAAAGTAGCGTAAGTATTTCCCTTAGTTTTTGAGAACCAAGGTATCAATCCAGTAGGAGGCTATGCGCGAGTCCCTCGCACCTGCACAAAACAAATAAATCCTCGCAACCAACATGATAAGGGGTTGGCAATCCCTACACGGCCACTTACGAGAGTGAGATCTGATAGATATGATAAGATAATATTTTTGGTATTTTTGTGATAAAGATGCAAAGTAAAGTAAAAGCAAAGTAAAAAAGCAAAGGAAATAACTAAGTAGTAGGAGATTAATATGAGGAAGATAGACCCGGGGGCCATAGGTTTCACTAGTGGCTTCTCTCGAGAGCATAAGTATTCTATGGTGGGTGAACAAATTACTGTTGAGCAATTGACAGAATTGAGCATAGTTATGAGAATATCTAGGCACGATCATGTATATAGGCATCACGTCCGGGACAAGTAGACCGACTCCTGCCTGCATCTACTACTATTACTCCACTCATCGACCGCTATCCAGCATGCATCTAGAGTATTAAGTTAATGAAAACAGAGTAATGCCTTAAGCAAGATGACATGATGTAGAGGGATAAACTCATGCAATATGATGAAAACCCCATCTTTTTATCCTCGATGGCAACAATACAATACGTGCCTTGCTGCCCCTACTGTCACTGGGAAAGGACACCGCAAGATTGAACCCAAACCTAAGCACTTCTCCCATTGCAAGAAAGATTAATCTAGTAGGCCAAACCAAACTGATAATTCGAAGAGACTTGCAAAGATAACCAATTATATATAAAAGAATTCAGAGAAGATTCAAATATGGTTCATAGATAGACTTGATAATAAACCCACAATTCATCGGTCTCAACAAACACACCGCAAAAAGAAGATTACATCGAATAGTTCTCCACAAGAGAGGGGGAGAACATTGTATTGAGATCCAAAAAGAGAGAAGAAGCCATCTAGCTAACAACTATGGACCCGTAGGTCTGAGGTGAACTACTCACACTTCATCGGAGGGGCTATGCTGTTGATGTAGAAGCCCTCCGTGATCGATGCCCCCTCCGGCGGAGCTCCGGAACAGGCCCCAAGATGGGATCTCGTGGATACAGAAAGTTGCGGTGGTGGAATTAGGGTTTTGGCTCCGTATCTGATCGTTTGGGGGTACGTAGGTATATATAGGAGGAAGGAGTACATCGGTGGAGCAACAGGGGGCCCACGAGGGTGGAGGGCACGCCTGGGGGGTAGGCGCGCCCCCCTACCTCGTGGCCTCCTCTTTTGTGTCTTGACGTAGGGTCCAAGTCTCCTGGGTCTTTTCCTTGAAAAAATCACGTTCCTGAAGGTTTCATTCTGTTTGGACTCCGTTTGATATTCCATTTCTTCGAAACCTAAAACAGGCAAAAAACATCAATTCTGGGCTGGGCCTCTGGTTAATAGGTTAGTCCCCAAAATAATATAAAAGTGGATAATAATGCCCAATAATGTCGAAACAGTAGATAATATAGCATGGAGCAATCAAAAATTATAGATACGTTGGAGACGTATCAAGCATCCCCAAGCTTAATTCCTGCTCGTCCTCAAGTAGGTAAATGATAAAAACATAATTTTTGATGTGGAGTGCTACTTGGCATAATTTTAATGTAATTCTTCTTAATTGTGGTATGAATATTCATATCCGACAGATTCAAGACAAAAGTTTATATTGACATAAAAATAATAATACTTCAAGCACACTAACAAAGCAATTATGTCTTCTCAAAATAACATGGCCAAAGAAAGATCATCCCTACAAAATCATATAGTTTATTCATGCTCCATTTTCGTCACACAACAATGCTCTCATCATGCACAACCCTGATGACAAGCCAAGCAATTGTTTCATACTTTAGTAATCTCAAACCTATAAACTTTCACGCAATATATGAGCGCGAGCCATGGACATAGCACTATGGGTGGAATAGAATATAATGAGGGGGGTTATGTGGATAAGACAGAAAAAGAGAAAGTCTCACATCAACTAGGCTAATCAATGGCCTATGGAGATGCCCACCGATTGATGTTAATGCAAGGAGTAGGGATTGTCATGCAACGGATGCACTAGAGCTATAAATGTATGAAAGCTCAACAAAAGAAACTAAGTGGGTGTGCATCCAACTTGCTTGCTCACGAAGACCTAGGGCACTTGAGGAGGCCCATTGTTGGAATATACAAGCCAAGTTCTATAATGAAAATTCCCACTAGTATATGAAAATGACAAAACAAGAGACTCCCTATCATGAAGATTATGGTGCTACTTTGAAGCACAAGTGTGGCCAAGGATAGTAACATTGTCCCTTCTATCCTTTTCTTTCAATTTTTTTATTTGGCCTTTCTCCATTTTTTCATAATTCCTCACTTGGGACAATGCTCTAGAAAATGATGATCATCACACTTCTATTTATTTACAACTCAATGATTACAACTCTAGAACAAAGTATGATTCTATATGAATGCCTCCGGCGGTGTACCGGGATATGCAATGGACCAAGAGTGACATGTATGAAAGAATTATGAATGGTGGCTTTGCCACAAATACTATGTCAACTACATGATCATGCTAAGCAATATGACAATCATGACTATATCATGATAAACGGAATGGTGGAAAGTTGCATGGCAATATATCTCGGAATGGCTATGGAAATGCCATAATAGGTAGGTATGGTGGCTGTTTTGAGGAAGATATAAGGAGGTTTATGTGTGAAAGAGCGTACCATATCACGGGGTTTGGATGCACCAGCGAAGTTTGCGCCAACTCTCGATGTGAGAAAGGGCAATACACGATACCGAAGAGGCTAGCAAGGATGGAAGGGTGAGAGTGCGTATAATCCATGGACTCAACATTAGTCATAAAGAACTCACATACTTATTGCAAAAATCTACAAGTCATCAAAAACCTCGGCACTACGCGCATGCTCCTAGGGGGATAGATTGGTAGGAAAAGACCATCGCTCGTCCCCGACCGCCACTCATAAGGAGGACAATCAAATAACACCTCATGTTTCAAACTTGTTACATAACGTTTATCATATGTGCATGCTACGGGACTTGCAAACTTCAGCACAAGCATTTCTCAATTTCACAACTACTGAACTAGCACGACTTTGATATTATTACCTCCATATCTCAAAACAATCATCAAGCATCAAATTCTCTTAGCATTCAAAACACTCATAAGAAAATTTTACTAATCTTGAATACCTAGCATATTAGGATTTTAAGCAAACTACCATGCTATTTAAGACTCTCAAAATAATCTAAGTGAAGCATGAGAGATCAATAGTTTCTATAAAACAAATCCACCACCGTGCTCTAAAAGATATAAGTGAAGTACTAGAGCAAAACTATATAACTCAAAAGATATAAGCGAAGCACATAGAGTATTCTAGCAAATTCCAAATCATGTATGGCTCTCTCAAAAGGTGTGTACAGCAAGGATGATTGTGGTAAACTAAAAATTAAAGACTCAAATCATACAAGACGCTCCAAGCAAAACACGTATCATGTGGCGAATAAAAATATAGCTCCAAGTAAAGTTACCGATAGAAGTAGACGAAAGAGGGGATGCCTTCCGGGGCATCCCCAAGCTTTGGCTTTTAGGTGTCCTTAGATTATCTTGGGGGTTCCATGGGCATCCCCAAGCTTAGGCTCTTGTCACTCCTTGTTCCATAATCCATCAAATCTTTACCCAAAACTTGGAAACTTCACAACACAAAACTCAAAGTAGAAAATCTCGTGAGCTCCGTTAGCGAAAGAAAACAAAAGACCACTTCAAGGTAGTGTAATGAACTCATTCTTTATTTATATTGGTGTTAAACCTACTGTATTCCAACTTCTCTACGGTTTATAAACTATTTTACTAGCCATAGATTCATCAAAATAAGCAAACAACACATGAAAAACAGAATCTGTCAAAAACAGAACAGTCTGTAGTAATCTGTATCTAGCGCAAGATCTGGAGCCCCAAAGATTCTAAAATAAATTTCTGGACTTACTAATTTATCTATTAATCATATGGAAAAATAATTAACTAAATAGCACTTTCCAAATAAAAATGGCAGCAGTTCTCGTGAGCACTAAAGTTTCTGTTTTTTACAGCAAGTGTAACAAGACTTTCCCCAAGTCTTCCCAACGGTTCTACTTCGAACAAACACTAACTAAACACAAAAAAACACAATCAAAACATAGGCTAGATAATTTATTTATTACTAAACAGGATCAAAAAAGCAAGGAATAAAAATAAAATTGGGTTGCCTCCCAACAAGCGCTATCGTTTAACGCCCCTAGCTAGGCATAACAACCAAGGATAGATCTAGGTATTGCCATCTTTGGTAGGCAATCCATAAGTGGCTCTCATAATAGATTCATAAGGTAATTTAATTTTCTTTCTAGGAAAGTGTTCCATGCCTTTCCTTAATGGAAATTGGAATCTAATATTTCCTTCCTTCATATCAATAATTGCACCAATCGTTCTAAGGAAAGGTCTGCCAAGAATAATAGGACATGAAGGATTGCAATCTATGTCAAGAACAATAAAATCTACGGGCACATAATTCCTATTTGCAACAATAAGAACATCATTAATTCTTCCCATAGGTTTCTAAATAGTGGAATCCGCAAGGTGCAAGTTTAGAGAGCAATCATCAAAATCACGGAAACCTAACAAATCACACAAAGTCTTTGGAATCGTGGAAACACTAGCACCGAAATCACATAAAGCATAGCATTCATGATCTTTAATTTTAATTTTAATAGTTGGTTCCCACTCATCATAGAGTTTTCTAGGTATGGAAACTTCCAATCCAAGTTTTTCTTCATAAGATCGCATCAAGGCATCAACGAATATGTTTAGGAAACGCTTTATTTTGACTATAAGCGTGAGGAGAATTTAGCATTGATTGCAACAAGGAAATACAATCAATCAAAGAGAAATTTTCATAGTTAAATTCCTTGAAATCCATAATAGTGGATTTAGCAACATCTAGGGTTTTAATTTCTTCAATCCCACTTTTATCAATTTTAGCATCAAGATCAAAAAATTCTGAATTCTTGGAACGTCTTCTAGGTAAAGGTGGATCATATTCAGACCCATCATTATCAAGATTCATATTGCAAAACAAAGATTTAATAGGGGACACATCAATAACTTTTAGATCTTCTAAGTGCATCTAGTGCCACCCCTAGTTGGTTTTGGAGTATTGACGACAAACCTGGTTGAGTGACTAATGTGTTTGTGAGAATTGCAGCATAACACAGGTAGAAGTCCCTCATTGATTCAGTTTTCCTACCAGAGATGAACCCTAAAAATGTATGAAGACATTGAAGTCAAATGTGGTATGTGAAGACATTCACATTGAAGACTATGGCAAGACAAGACATTGCGTGAAGACTATGGAGCGCGAGGACTTAGTTGTTTCATCATTCTTTTTCGTCTTTGTTGAGTCATAGGAACCACCGTACTGTTAAGTGGGGTCCAAGTGAACCAGTCAGAATGACTGAAGTGATGCTTAACCAAAATCCTATGTCTTCGAGCGAAGACAATAGAGCAAATCTTATCCAAATACTCCATGAAGATTGAGTTCATTAACCGAGAAAAAGTGGCTGGAGCGTTGGTTAAACCGAAGGACATGACGGTGTACTCGTATTGGCCGTAACGAGTAACAAAGGCCGTTTTAGGAATGTCCCCGTTTCTGATTTTGATTTGATGGTAGCCCAACCTCAAATCCATCTTGGAGAAGACTGAGGATCCAGCGAGCTGATCATACAGATCGTTGATCCTGGGAAGCGGGTATTTGTTCTTGATTGTGACCAGATTGACCGGCCGGTAATCTACAACCATTCGGTCCGTACCATCCTTCTTCTTAACGAATAGGACGGGGCAAGCCCACGGAGATGAACTAGGGCGGATGAAACCCTTTTTCAAGGATTCATCGAGTTGTTTCTTAAGCTCGGCTAGTTCTAGGGGTGCCATCTTATAAGGTCTTCTAGCAATCGGAACGGTTCCTGGAATGAGGTCTATTACGAACTCAACATCCCTGTCAGGTGGAACCCCTGGCAATTCTTCTGGAAAGACATCCGGAAAGTCACGGACTACCGGAACGTCCTCAAGGTCTGGCAAAGGGCTGGCGTTAAGAGAATATAATTGTCGCTTGGCTATTCGAGTCAAAACATTGACTATCTTCCCCGAAGGATGGGTGAGTTGAACGGTCCTAGAGAAGCAATCAATTTTGGCTTGATGAGCTGACATCCAGTCCATACCCAAAATGATATTAATATCTGAAGATTTAAGGGCTATCAAAGATGCAAGAAAAACAAGTCTGTCGACTTGGATTTCATTTCCATGGCTTACTCTAGAAGTTTGCCATTTGGATCCCGGAGTTTGAATTACCATGGAGGATGGCAAGTCACAGAATGCAACGTTATGCAAACGAGCATAATTTTCAGATATGAAAGAATGAGAGGCTCCTGTATCGAAAAGAACAGATGCCGGGTGGCAATTAACAAGAAGCGTACCGAGAACGACGTTGGGATCTTCTTGAGCTTCTTCGGCAGAGATACAGTTGACATGGCCACGTGAGGCGGTGACCGGTTTGGCATGGAACACCTTCCCTGTCGGCTTGCCACGGCCAACAGCTTTAGCAGATTGATTGTGGTTGGTCTGGGGACACTCACGCATATAATGACCAGATTCCCCACACTTGAAACAAGTCACGGAACTGGTACGTGGAGGAGCATTATTGGATGGACCCCCATAGGGCTTGGCTGGTGCAGACTGTTGAACAGGGCGAGGCGCCTGAAAAGATGGCCTCGGTGTGAACCTGGGTGGCAGGGCGGTGTTGGGTACCCACACGCGGCGCTTCTGAGGACCAGCACCGGATGAGGAACCCATATCACGTCCATGCTTGCGTGTTGCGTCATAGTCAGTCTGACCAGTTTCAGCACTGATGGCTTTGTTGACAAGTTTCGAAAAAGATGTGCACTCATGCAGACGGAGGTCGCGACGAAGCTTAGGACTAAGGCCCTTACGGAACCTTGCTTGCTTCTTGGCGTCAGTAGAAACTTCCTCGGTTGCATATCGTGCAAGGTTACCAAACTCCCTGCTATAGACATCCACAGACAGTCGGCCTTGGGTGAAATTGCAAAATTCTTCACGCTTACGGTCCATGAGACCCTCCGGAATGTGATGTTCACGGAAAGCGTCGCTGAATTCAGCCCAAGTTGTGACATGGCCTGCTGGGCGCATAGCTCCATAATTCTCCCACCATAGACTGGCGGGGCCTTCAAGGTGATATGCAGCAAAGGTGACTTTGTCAGCCTCCGCTACCAGCGCGGAACGCAGTTTATGAGAGATACTGCGAAGCCAGTCATCAGCGTCGAGAGGCTCGACGGAATGGTGGAACGTGGGTGGATGCAATTTGATAAAATCACTGAGTGACACCACGTTAGCCCTCTGATGGTGTGCTGTATTCTGTTCAATACGCTCCAACAAACGGTTTGTCTCCCGCTTGTTTCTCTCAGCTTCCATCATCACCTCGGCTAGTGAAGGAGGATGAGGCAGATTTTCATTCCTGGCTTCACTGCCTTCGGCCTGCTCTTGAGAAGCAGGGTTGGCGCGCGTGTTGACCATCCTAGGTAAACAAGGCAATGATTTAGTCAGAATGATAAAATTCCGACATAGGATACATAATGCAAGGAATAACTCGGAATGCAAGATGATCATCCGTATGACATGGTAGATACAGAAACTGCTTCTTTATTCCATCGTCATACACACCATACAAGGTTTAGTACAAGCCAAGCAAAGTACTAATACGGTGAAAAGAGGATTACATCTCATCGGAGGCATTCCAAGCTCCTATACATTATTTTTCTACAACTCCGGAAAGAGTACAAACTAGGTCATAACCCACGAGTCACGCGGGACGATAGATGACACAGCTAGTGCGAACTAGTGATGCTACCACTAACTCAGACCGATCCGTAGTAGTCCTCGTAGAAGTCACCTCCATAGCCCGGAAGTTCAACATGATCATCCGGAAACAGACGGTCTCGCGGAGCTTGTGGACCATAGGGGCTAGGATGAGGTCTTGGACCAGCAAACGGTGGCCTGCGGGGACCGCGAGGTGGGGTGATGCCTCCTACATCACGCCAAACCATCACGTCCGGCAGAGCAGATCTCACAGGATAGAGATCGCGCATATCTGAAAATCCAGCTTGCACCGCCGGTGCGAACCGAGTCAAAGTGGCCCAGTGGTCAGCACGGGTATTGAAGAGCTCTAACCTTAAGGCCCGATTTTCACGGTCCTTATCCTCGAGCATCTCAGCAGTGGTGCGAGTCCGTGAATCCTCCTGAGTGGAGTCAGCATAAATAGCTTGGAGATATCCTTGTGCTCCCGGAAGTGATCCTGGCATATACCGGAAATCAGAGTCCCGAAATAGACCAGATCTGACTCGCATAATGGTCATCATAGAGTAGGCGGCATCCTGCACAGCCATCTCGATAGTAACCCCGAGTCCATAGGAGCAGTGAAGAGGCTCAGTGGATCCAGGATAAGATGGAAATATCCTGACAGTGCAGAGATACTGGCTTTGATTAAAGTCTCGGAATTGCTCTTCGACCGTGTACTCAGGATACCAGCGGTATCCAGCCTCAGTCATTACCCTGACCAACTTAGCAGTATGGCCGGGTACATCTAGGCACCGAGTCAGGCAAACCACTTGATTGAGGTCGCGATTGGCCATCTGAAAGGATAATCATAATGCAAGGGCATTAGAATTTCTAGCAAAATTTCGGCAGCATAACAGCTGTAAACGCTCAAGAAGGATATTGAGACATTTGACAAAGGATTTCGTACACACCCAACATCATCATATCAAGTCTTGAAACCATTCTTACATCATAATGTGGTAGTAGAACTGAACTAGGCTTGTAACCATCAAACTTATAAGGTACTACTGATTAGTAACACGTGATCCTAATAGAGAGAACAGATCCTAATTCCTTAACCCCCGATGGAAGAATGGACTGACTCAGATCAGAATGTCATAAGGTATAAGGAGTAAAAAGAGCCTTACGTTCCATCCCACAAACAATTCCCCTACATATAACTAAAGAATTTCTAGACTCAACATCGACCAGTTTGGCTTGAAGAACCTACAGGCAGTCCGGCTCTGATGCCAACGCTGTCAGGACCCCGACTCGATGTCACATTGATCTAGCTGGTAACACCTCATATCACTTTGCGGCCTCACGCACGGTATCCCCACGGGTGTCGCCTTACCTTTGCCCGGGACCGTTTGCGCCTTTTGGCTCACGTATATGATAGTGTCGCTAGCATCCATATGATAAAGAGCCCGGGCTGACATGGCTAGTCGTAAACCCAAAGCGGCACAGACTTACAGGGACAGGCATCCATGACCCAGCTTCGAACGTGTCGGTCATCAGCAAGTGGGTCCGGGCTGTAGCACTGGGCTAGCAGGACTCCGGTAAACCGGGCTGTAGCGGGCTAACAGGACTCCGGTACTCACAGCGTGACATTTCCCCGAAGGGACAGACACAGGAACGAAGAAGGACACATGTCGGCCAGCCTAAGTGTTCCAGAGCAGTAGCATGCTACCATGGCTCAGCGGTAACACTAGGAGACATTTCCCGGTAAGAGAGGCTACTAAAGATAAACAACTAGATAGTCAGATCCCACACATACCAAGCATTTCAATCATACACACAATATGCTCGATATGTGCAAATACAACGAAGCATCACAACATGACTCTATGACACAAGTACTTTATTTAAGGCTCAGGGAGCCATACATAACATACACACAAGGTACGGGTCTCACGACCCAACATACAAGTCATACAGTCATACAAGCCAACAGCGGAAGTAACTTGTCTGAGTACAGACAACTAGTAAAATAAAAGAGGCTTGGAAAGCCTAGCTATACTACGTGGTCCATCACAAGCTCAGGGTCACCACCTGGGTCTTTAGCCTACTCGTTGATGTCAACGTCTACATAGAACCCATCAGAAGGGGTTGCAGCGTCTTCTGTAAAAATGTAGATTATAGCAACATGAGTACAAAGGTACTCAGCAAGACTTACATCAGATCCTACATACATGCATAGTATCAAGAAGGGTTGGTGGAGTTATTGCAGCAAGCCAGCTTTGACTCTTGGCTAGACTATCCTACGATACTCCATTTGAAATATTTTGCGCACTCGAGTCCACTACTCACCACTTCAATACACTACCGAGGATCCACCTCCGTCTTCCTACGGAAGAGCCATCCTCGGCACTCACACTTATCTTGAGGCTTTTAATAGTTTCCATTTACTTGTCTATGAACTGTATAGGCAACCAAGTAGTCCTTTACCGCGGACGCGGCTATTCGAATAGATCATGTTAACCCTGCAGGGGTGTACTTCTTCATACACGCTCTCACCACTTACCGTCGTTTACACGACATGTACTCGGCAACCTTCAAGCGGAAGCCCAACGTGGGTGTCGGCCACGACCTACCTAATCACCTAAGCCTCCAGTCCAGGTTTATCGCCTATTCAGGTTCCATCCGCAGGGAGTCCGGCCGAGGTTTCCCATACGGCCCCGAACGATGTGAACAGGGTTCCCGAGATACCTAACGGGTATTCGGTACACCGTGCCACGTACCTACCGCATCACAGCCCACCCCTACGGTCAGCGCTGTCCACGGCCTCCAGTAGGCTACAAACACCAGAAACTACTTGCAACTCCTGGACGGAGAACTAGGGTGAATAAGAAGTCGAGAGGGTCCATTGGTTTCGGGCCCAATGCATGGTAGTAGCTGATTCTTAAATCACACATACAGATCTCAGTGCTTAAGGTCGGCTTCAATGAAACAACCCACCATGTACTCCTACATGGCCTCTCATCGATACCTTTACCAAATCGTGTTCACCACACCACTCTCATTACCGACATAATCATTTCACTCTAGCCCATCACCCAGATGAACCAGACCTGACACAACTCTAAGCATAGCAGGCATAGCAAGGTAGGAACAACACATACATATGGCTCAATCAACTCCTACACATGCTAGTGGGTTTCATCTAGTTACTGTGGCAATGACAGGTCATGCAGAGGAAATGGGTTCAACTACCGTAGCACACAGCAGTTTGAATCGCGTTGTCTTAATGCAGTAAAAGAGAGCAGGAGCGAGAACATGGGATTGTATCGATATGATCAAATGGTTGGTTGCTTGCCTGATGGTTCGTTGCACGGATACGATTCCTCGTTAGGGTAATCACGGTACTCCTCGGGGACAGATCCTGTCGCAAAGGATAACGATACACAGGCATCACCAAACAATGTGCAACAATATGATGCATGCATGAAACATGGCAATATGAGTGTGTTGGGCTAATGCAACTAAAGCCAGGAGGGTTTGAACAAATTTGAATCAAAGATTCAAATTTCAAATTCAAATATGGCCTTTTAAAGTGCCTTTTCTTGTTCTGATTAAAACATCAATTTAACTTGTTTGATCATGCATGAAAATAGTAC
This sequence comes from Triticum aestivum, assembly GCF_018294505.1. NCBI lineage: Eukaryota > Viridiplantae > Streptophyta > Magnoliopsida > Poales > Poaceae > Triticum > Triticum aestivum. Next base: position 467,663,001 of record NC_057800.1, read on the forward strand.
AGATGGATAGATTGGATTTTTCTGATCATTTTTCATATATTATTTGTCCAATTTGGAGTTACAGAATAAAAGTTATGAATTTTTGAAGTTTAAATAATATTCTGGAATTTCCTGATTTAATTTAAATCCAGAATTACATTTACTGCGTCAGCCTGACATCACAGTGACATCAGCAGGTCAACAGAGCTGGCTCGGGTCAAACCTGACGTGTGGGGTCCACACGTCAGTGTCACAGGGGCTAATCCCGCGTTGACCCCGGGCTGGTTAGCTTTGACTAACCCCTGGGGACCCACTGTCAGCGTCTGGGGGTGGTGGATTAGTGGTTAATCATCTAGGCCACGTCAGCTCGCCGGAGTTCTGGCCGGCGGCGACCAACAGTGCGGCGGCGATAGTGGTTTTGGTCGTTTCGGCCACCAAATGGAACGTGGCGACCACCAGAGTGAAGCTGAGGACGACCCGCGGCTCTTGGCGGAGTCAGTTGGGGTCGGGGTGGCCGGAGTCGACGGCGGCGAGCTCGGTTGCGGCTGCCGGGGTTCGGTCGTGCACGGGAACGGTGTTGCAGGACGTTAGGGGGGGTGTTGGAGCGTGCTACGTGCTCCTAGTGAGATGTGGAGCACGATGGTGAGCTCGGTTGGGCGCTACGGCGACCGTGGCCACGACGGCGACATCGCCGGCGGCGTGAAGCTTTTGGCCGCGGTGGGGCTAGGGCCTAGGGGTCGGGAGAGAGCCGGGAAGAAGGGGGAAACGGTGGCGTAGCTCACCGCGGTTGCAGTGGGCGTCGAAGCAGGCTCGGGGACGCGCTGGAGACGGCGAATTCGTCGGCGACGGTGGTCGGAGTCCGAAGAGGGGAACGGCGACGTGGCGGCGATGCAGGGCTTCCGGGGACTCGTGGAGCGGTGGGGAGGAAGAGGGAGTCGAGGCGGAGCTCCTGAGCTAATCGGGGGAGCGAGGGGTGGTCGGAGGCAGTGGCTAAGGCGAACGGCGGCGACGGTGTGCTTCGGCCGTGAGAGGGAGAGAGCGAGGGAGAACCGGGGGAGAGTGAATGGGGTGTCGGCGAGGTCGGGGCGACGACCAGAAGACGATCCACGCGGCGCAACGGCGACCAGGGCGATGCAGAGAGGCTGGGTGGTGCGTGGCGAGCTCGGGCGCGCCATGCTCACCTCCCTGCCTGCTCTGGCGAGGGGAAGCAGCTGGCTGGCACGGGCCAGCACAGTGCTGGGCCGGCTGGGCTGGGCCGCACAGGGGGGGAGCTCAGGTAAGCTTCTCCCTTTATTTATTTTCTGTTTCCTGTTTTATTTAATACTTCTGCAACTTTGTTGAATTAAATAAAATACCTAGACAACTCCAAAAATCACCAAACTACTCCTGGTCCATAGTTGGAATATTTCCAACATGAAACATTTTAGTTTGGAGATATTTGAGCATTTAAATATTTTATATTATTTTAAATGCCCAAATTCAAATAGTTATGATTTAACTCAAGAACCCTAGGATGGCCTAGAAAAGTGTGCACCATTTTTGGCAGAGGTTCTGAACCAAGGCAAAAATGATGGGCATTTTAGAAGGGCATTTCAGGTTCATTGAAAATTATTTTAGTAAACCCTAGTTGGTTATCAGAGGGGACTGGGGGTTCTGTCATCCCCATTTCAAGTTTCTGATGAAAAAAGTAAACATGATGCAACACTCTAATGCATGACTAGCTAGGGTGTGACAATACTTGACTATGGTTTGCTTAGTGTAGTCTACCTTCCGCTGCATGGTAATAGGTTTATTTCTATCGTTTGTCTTCGAAACTCCCATGTTTTGAAGACTTTCTAAAAATTGCCTATTCACCCCCCTCTAGTCGATCACTAGCACTTTCAATTGGTATCAGAGCAAGGTACTCCCTTGTTCTATGTGATTTGGTTTAACCACCTGGAGTTTTAGCTATGTCGACTGCAGAGATAATCAAAGTCTCCGTTGCGTGCCCAGTCTTCGATGGAACTGAATATCCCTACTGGAAGAATAAGATGCACATGCATCTTGGAGCCATTGATGTCGACCTATGGTATGTCGTCAAGAATGGCGTTCCCAAGGCTGGCGAAGGTGTCACCGCTGCTGATGTCAAGAACTTCGTTCAACTGGACTCCACTGCCAAGAACATCATCTGTGGTCATCTGACCAAAGGACAGTATGGCCATGTGAGTGACTTGGAAACATCTAAGCTAGTCTGGGACTAGCTCTCCAAGGTCAACGAAGGCGTCTCAACCCAGAGAGATCAAAGAATCAGTGTCCTTCGCAACCTCTTCAACCGCTTCAAGAGAAACGACAATGAGAATGTTCAGCTCATGTTTGATCGACTCACTGACATCACAAATGAACTTCAAGCCCTTGGCGCTACTAAGATCACCAAGCATGAAGTCGGCAAGACACTCCTAAGATCACTTGACAGCTCGTTTGAGACCCTAGCCCTGATTATTTAAGAACGTCGTGACTTCAAGACACTCGATCCGTCTGACATACTTGAAAGGCTCAACACACATGAGTTTCAGCTTTCTGAGAAAAGAGACATCTACGGTCCCAACTATGGGCGAACTCGTGCCTTGAAGGCAAAAGCTGTCTCCTCATCTGAAGAAGAATCTGACAGGAGTTCTGATGATCCTAAAGACATCGGATAGGAGCTTGCTATGCTTGTGAAGAAGTTCCAAAAATTCACCAAGAAGGAAGGCTTCATAAAGTCTTCACGATCAAGCTCAAGGAATGATGAAGCTTCTGCTCATGACTATAAGAAGAGAACATGCCACAAGTGCAAGAAACCTGGCCACTACATCTCTGAGTGTCCACAGTGGGACAATGAGAACAACAACAAGAAGAAGAAGAAGAGTAAGGAGTATGATTCTGACGACAAGAAGAAGAAGAAATACTCAAAGTCTTCTTCCAAGTCTTCCTCAAAGTCTTCATCACATAAGAAGAGCTCATCTGGCAAGGCTTGTGCGTTCGTTGGCAAGGAAATGGATTCAAAGGAGGAGTCCGCTTCTGAGGAGGCGGAGGTGGAGTCTGAGGAGGAGTCCGATTCTAGCGTTGCAAGTCTGGCTACAGCATACGTTGACAAGTCCATCTTCAATACTGAAGACAATGGCTTCATCACCGACGCCGATGCAAATGACAAGGACTACTCCGCTCCCACCTACTGCTTCATGGCATGTGGTGCCAAGGGTATGACACCAGCTGCTTCAGAATGGATTATTGATAGTGGGTGTACTAATCACATGACTGGCAAGCGAAGTCTTCTGATGGACTCAACTTTACATCCATCTGACAAGAGTTACATCACATTTGATGATATTGGTAAAATCAAGGTATTGGGTCTAGGTAGAGTTGCAATCTCGAGGGATCAACACATGGATAAAGTAATGCTTGTTGAATCCCTTGGTTTCAACTTAATGTTTGTCTCAATGCTTTGTGATTTAAACATGATTGTGATATTTGGAAAATATCGTTGCCTTGTTCTAATGGAATCTGACAAGTCTCTAGTCTTTGAAGGGTATCGAAAAGATGATTTGTACATGGTAGATTTCTTAGCAGGACCACAACTTGCCGTATGTCTTCTAGAAAAAGCTTCAGAATGCTGGCTCTGGCATCGGAGGCTAGGGCATGCTGGCATAAGGAACTTGCACACTCTTGCAAAGAAGAAGCATGTCATAGGCATCGAGGGCGTCAAGTTCAAGAAGGATCACTTATGCGGTGCCTGTGAAGCAGGAAAGATGATGAGGGCCAAGCATCCCTTGAAGACAATCATGACAACGACTCAACCCTTCGAACTGCTCCACATGGACCTCTTCTGTCCCACTCACTACTCAACTCTTACTACTACTGCTTGTCTCTATGGCTTTGTCATTGTTGATGATTATTCAAGATATACTTGGGTGCATATAGTCCTCTACAAGACTGAAGTGCGGGATGTGTTCAGACGCTTTGCCAATCGAGCCATGAACAACTATGGCGTTAAGATCAAGCACATCAGAAGTGAAAATGGCACTGAATTCAAGCACTCCTACAGAGTCTTCAACCTCTTTCACTATAAAGTGGTTGAAACGGTGGATGTGCGGTTCGATGAGACTAACGGCTCGCAAAGAGAGCACCTGCGAAATGTGCTAGATGAAGTTCCATCCAGTGAAACCATCAAACTCATGGGAACTGGAGAAATCATACCGTATGAAGCTCAGCCTGAAGAGGAACTCATCATCTCTGCACCGGATCAACCTGAAGACAATGCTTAGCCCGACGACAATCCTTCTAACGATGACAATGATCAGCAAGAGCAAAATCTTCATACTGTTCATCCTCGTGTTGCAAATGAAGTACAGATTGAGAGAATAATTGATAGCATCAATGCACCAGGTCCACTCACTCGTTCAAGGGCAACACAACTAGCAAATTTCTGTGGGCACTTCGCATTTGTCTCAATATCTGAACCCAAGAAAGTTGACGAAGCCTTCATGGAACCTGAATGTATTCAAGCTATGCAAGAAGAGCTTCAACAGTTTGAGTTGAATAATGTATGGGAATTGTTCAAGCGTCCTAATCCTCGTAAGCACAATATCATAGGCACTAAATGGATATATCGCAACAAACAAGATGAGCATGGTCAAGTTGTCAGAAACAAAGCTCGTCTCATTGCTCAAGGATACACTCAAGTTGAAGGAATTGACTTCGATGAAACATTTGCTCCCGTGGCTAGGCTTGAAGCTATATGCATACTGCTGGCTTATGCAAATCATCATAACATTCTTCTGTATCAAATGGATGTGAAGAGCGCCTTTCTCAATGGCAAGATTGAAGAACAAGTGTATGTTGCACAACCGCCTGGCTTTGAAGATCCAAAACATCCTGACATGGTTTACAAGCTCAACAAGGCACTGTATGGCCTTAAACAAGCCCCTCGAGCTTGGTATGACACACTCAAAGACTTCCTGAAGAGCAAAGGCTTCAAACCTGGTTCCCTGGATCCCACTCTCTTCATGAAGACATATGATGGTGAACTGTTTGTGTGCCAAATATATGTGGATGACATTATCTTCGGCTGCACTAACCAGAAATATAGTGAAGAGTTTGGATATATGATGCAAGAGCAATATCAGATGTCCATGATGGGTGAGCTAAAGTTCTTCCTTGGTCTTCAAATACGATAGCAACGCAACGACATCTTCATATCTCAAGAGAAATAACTCAAAGATTGCCTGAAGAAGTTTGGAATGCAAGACCACAAAGGCTACACGATGCCAATGCCAGCTAAACACCATCTGGGTCCTGACGACAATGGTAAAGAGTTCGATCAAAAGGTATACCGCTCCATGATTGGTTCTTTGCTTTATTTATGTGCATCTAGGCCAGATATCATGCTTAGTGTTTGCATGTGTGCCCGGTTCCAAGCGGCACCAAAGGAATTGCATCACTTAGTTGTGAAGCGAATTGTTAGATATTTGGCTCACACCCCAACACTAGGATTATGGTATCCAAAGGGGTCAGAGTTTGATCTAGTTGGATTCTCGGATGCTGATTATGCTGGTGATAAGGTGGATCGCAAGTCTACATCAGGCACATGTCACTTTCTGGGACGATCACTTGTATGTTGATCTTCAAAGAAGCAGAACTGTGTACCTCTCTCCACTGCTGAAGCTGAATATCATACACGTCAACACTGAAGAGCAATTGGCAGATATCTACACAAAGCCCTTGGATGAGAAGAGGTTTTGCATGTTACGGTGTGAGCTAAATATCTTGGAATCCTCAAATGTCCTGTGATCAGGCACACTTCCTAACACTTGTGCATGTTGATGACTTAGATGTGCAACACACAAAGTAACGTATGTCTTCAACCAATGAAGACTTGCATTCTGAGTGTGAATACATTAACGTGGAATTTGACTTCGGAGCGCCACGATAGTTGTGCGTCGTGTCTGGGTCTAATACTTCCTATACGGTGGGTAACGCCACCGCCAAATTCTTCCCTAAGAAGTGTTTCTCTCATGGCGTTACATTTGCAATGTCTTTGCTTTCTGTTTGTCTTCAATGTTAACATGACCTCATGTTTACCTTCAACGTACTGATTTGGTTTCTGTCCTCTACAACATTCACTTATAGCTATGGATTCTTGCTGAATCTTTTGAACTAAGTGAATGTGATCGGACCCTAACCCCTCTATGCTTCTTTCCTAAGTCTGTCTATCCAAATCATATGCATTCTATTGACACTGTCAAAATGTCTTATCTGCGTCCTTGTCAGCAGAAGACACAGAGACAAACATTAATCCGTTTTCAATGCAAAATCCTTCCACCTAGAACCCGGAGCAGTGGGAACGACCACCCGACAATCTAGGCATGCCTGGGAACGTGGAACAACCTCCGATGTGTTGCATGATAGCCATGTGTCCTTCAGATGTGAACCACCAGGGGCACCTGTGTAACGATGTGTCGTCCCTGTCCCTATAAATACACGCCTCACCCAGTCATTATCCTTTATTCCACTCTCGCATAAACCCTAGCGCCACCACTAGCCCTCGACGACGCCGGCGACGAAGCGCTTAGCTGTCGCGACCTCACCGACGCCGTCCTCACGCCGACCGCGGACATCGTCTTCTCCGCCGTCGCCGTAGGTGTCCTCTGTCACTAAGTTAGGGCACGGAAGATCAAACTTCTCGGCCTCCTCTCCCACTCCGTCTAGCAGTTCCTCGTGTGGTAAATAAAACCTCCTTTTTACAGTCTCTTTGATCCGATAGATTCATCCTTTTCTACCACAAGTAGTTTCTGTTCACACAAGTTAGATCTATTTCATACTGCATCTCATAATATGCCTAGTATGTTCACTTATGCTTCACAAAGTAGTTAGATTCCTCACTTGTACTTATTCGTGGATTCGTACAAATCTGGAACCAACTCTCTATCTATGAGTGAATGTCTTCGCACTATGAGGTCAATGTCTTCTAAACTGATTTATCTTCAAAATCTTCTGAGAATGCATATGACCTCTTCCCCTTCCCTCGCACCTTAATGCTGTCACAGGTACATGTCCGTGGGAGAATCCCTTGGTTCTCATAGTCTCCATTCATTTGCAGAATTCTTACAGCATCATATAAATTCTCCTAAAGCCAGTTATTGTCTGACCAGTAGACAGAAGACTTTGACAGTTTTGAAGCCTTTCAGTCTAAACTTCATGGCACCAGAAAAATCTGCAAGGAAGAATGGCAGACAGCGTCGTGGTAACACCTGAAGAGATCTGCCTCCTGACCTCTATGAGTTGTACAAGACAGATCCAGAGGAGGACTACAATCAGCGGAAAACTCGAATCCAATGGATTCAAAGATATTGGGCAGAACAATGGTTCAAGTACAGGTTCGTGACCCATGAGTATGCTGAGAAGAATGCTATCAAGCGACCGTGGGGAGACACCATATACAAAAATCTTCAACCCAGGTCCAGAGCTGAAGCCATTGAACAGGGCTTCTATCCCTGCATGGTCCGTGGACCACAACCTGCAGATGCAGAACCATCGTCATTGCTATGGTGTCGTGACGACAATCTGTTCAAGTGCAACCTTCAGTTTGCCAGGAACTCGGCCAAAGAAAATAAGAAGTCGCGGGGATTAGACTTCAATCCAGGTCCCTCTGCTCCTTGTGCCGATGGCTCACGCGAAGCTGAACCCAATCTTGATGGGCCCTTCTACAACCTGGAAGGTCTCATCACTCATATTATGGTTCAAGGGGTAGTCTTGGATCAACCTGCAGACGACGCAGAATCTGATGAAGCACCTGCACCACCGAAGCCAGAGAAGTTGAAGAAGCCTAAAGCTTCGAAGCCTGCCCCTGCACCCAAGGTTTCACGGGTGAAGCCTCTGGACACTGCACCTCCTGAACACAGTGTGCAGTCTGAAGATCTGTCACGCATCTCCAAGCCCTCCAAAGTGAAGATGCCCATGCAACCCACCAGCCAAGCACTAACCCCTGCTGCTGTTCTGCGAAATGAGAATGACGCCATTGATCTGTCCAGTGACGACGATCTTGGTGATGACACTCTTGAGCAGTTGATCAAGAGAAAGCAAGAGGCGGAAATCTTCAATGACCTTCCTCTCTTTGATGTTGAAATCATTAACACATTCATTGATGAGTGGTTTGACAGCCCAAATGTTAGCTTTGATGATCTTCAGCTTCCCATTGGCCTCAGCGTCGCCTTCCACAGAGCCATTGCTGCTGAGCTGGCTCTAGCTCAGAAGATTGTTGAGCTGAAGCATAAGATAGATTATGAGAAGGCTTAGTTCAAGAAGCATATGGCCAATCTCAATGTTGAAGACATTCAGAACTTCCAGACCATGATGCATGAGCTTAAGGAAGCATTACGAACCAAACACGAAGAAGCCAAAGGTTCTCGTGAGTGCATGAAGGATCTTGCTGCTAAATGTGTTCAGGGATACAATGAAGCTGAAAAGCGCAAAGCCTTGGGGCGACCAGACATCGACCCCAGAATGGCGGCCAAGAAGAAGAAGAAGCCAGTTGTGGCAGAACCCGAAGCACCAAGGCAGGAAGTACATCCACTTGTCTTCCCAGCTAGTATGATAGGCTCGAAGCCTAAGGTCCCCACAGTGCCTTCAGAACTGAAGAAAACAAGGGCAGCTGAAGCTGAAGCCAGAAAGTGCAAAACCAAGGCCAACACTGATGATGCTCCTCCAACTAAGAAACGCAAAACCAAGAAGAGAGACCGGGCTGCTCCCACAGAGCCCCTTGAGGTCGAGCCAATCTCAGTGGCTCGTCCTGCATCTGAAAATCAAGACCGCCAAGTAATAGTTCATGAGCCTGCTTCCCCAGAGGCTCCTGAAGCTGAAGACAATCCAGCTGTTGACCCCACCGCAGCTGAAGACATTGGTCCTCACGACAATGTTGAAAATGATGAAGTCCTTCCTCAGATCAAGCACCAATTGGTATCATCGCCTGTGCTCACGCACAGCAAACTCATCAGCATTGGTCTTCCTCTGATGCCAACTGCTCAGGATGCATTGTGGGATGATCACCCACAACGACAAGACACCCCAATTTCTCCCCAACCGCAAGCCACCTACCAGTGCAAGATGACGATGACTTTGAGGCTCAGCACACTCCATCTCCACAAGCGTCGCCAGCATTACGCAGGCTTCGCAAAGGACCAAGGCCCCAAGTCACTCCCACTATGCACGTGTCTGAGTCTGAAGCCAAAATGGCTGAAGATATTCCGGCTGCATCAGCCGATGAAGAAGAAGAACCAAGAGTTGAAGCAGAAAGAGTTGCTACACCCTCGTCCCACCAAGATGTTGTTCTCGAGGAGAACGTGTCCGACCCTCCAGCTTCTGAAGTGGAGGTTAACAATCCTGAGGCGGCCACCAACATCACCACTGAAGCCAATGACGTTGTCATGGCTGAAGCTAATGTGGCACCTGAAGCTACTGCGGTGCCAGAAGTACAAGCGCCTGAAGCCACTTCTGAAGCACCTGAAGCCAATGTGGCCCCTGAAGCCCATGTCAACGACAATGCCAATGCTCCTATTCCACCTCCAAGACCTCACACCATTGAGCTGGCATTTGATCGTGGTCAGCCTGTTATGGTTCGATGGCCCATTCTGGTTCCTCCACCTGTTGCGGGTCCCCAATTTGACTATCATGTCCAGCACAGATCTTTTGTCCAGAAGCCCAAGCCAAGACTTCCATGATTCCCAGGCAATGCAACTTCTCCTGGGGTCTTCAATGTGAATGGCTTCGTAGCACATAACACCTTCTTCAACAGCGCCAAGAACCCTTATACCAAACCTCGCATTTCATCAGATTGGCTCTGGAGCTATCAGCAGTGCAACTACTATTCCTGCGTCTTATACAATCAAGGGCGCATATTTCCACATATGCGCCTCGACACTGAACCTATAGCTGGCCTGCCCTGCCTAGAAGAAGCATTGGATTGCTTCAGAGATGCTGGACTGCTGCAGTTTGTCACAGATAAGGAACACTGGAATGAAGAGCTTCTACTACAGTTCTATGCAACTCTTCACATTCGAGGCTACAACAGGGATCCAAAGACTTGGGTCCTTGGGTGGATGACAGGCAATGTCCATCATGAAGCCAAATCTCTTGATATCATTGAGCTCACAGGCCTGCCCACTCCTGGTGAATACTATGAACCAGGTTGTCAACAACACCAGAATGCCTTGGAAAGCATTTTTCAGAAGCCAGAACCCAACATGAGTCAAATGTTGAGCATGATGAAGCCTTTGCCTCACGACGCTGAATACCCGTCTGAATTCTTTGTTGAAGACCTAGAGTATCTGCCTCGCACCATTTACCATATCATTGGAAAGACTCTATGGCCTGTCAAAGGACATTCATCTGCAGTGAAGCTTGAAGGAGTAATGAAGACTTTGGTTTTCTATATCTTCAATGGCATCAACTTCAATGCTCAAGACTTCTTCATCAGACAGTTGGCTGCATCTGGCTCTGACAATTTTGGTCTAAAGTTTTATGCTCCATGGGTAATGCGTCTTATCAAGCTTCACTCTACAATCAACTATCAGCCGTCTGCGCACAATCATCTTGTCTTCTTGCCAGAGGTTGATCTGTTTGTTGAAGCCATTTAACCAGAGCCTACAAAGGATCCCATTTATCTTCACAATGTTGATCACCAAAGCTTCACCCAGCCTATTGAAGGAGTTCAAGCAGTCTCGCGCGTTTATCCCCTTGCCGGCAACACACATGCCCCTCGCGCTCAAACTGACGCCACTAGTAGCACCATTGCACAAAGGCCTCGAAGGCATTCTCGTTTTCTCAATGACCAAGAGCTTCTCGTCGCGCTACACCAGAAATAGGACAAACATCACGATTGGCTTAAGCGTCAGACGCAAAGCCTCTTGGTGGATGTCAACCGCATTTGCAATCTGGCCACCAAGAATGCCTTTGTCACTCATGAAACCTGTCGGAGGTCGTGGAAGAGTTTGACATTGCTTAGTGTTGAAGCTGATCTGCAAGACGATGGCTTCACCGAACGATTCAAATTTGACTCAACTCCTCCCAGGAATGCTCACTTGCTTCGGACTCCCTCACTTGAAGACTCTGACTATTCGTCCTCAGCTGCGACAGTGAATGCCAGAGTTATTGATGACCAAGATGATGCGACTTCACCTCCTCCAACTTCAGCGCATTTCGACACTGCACCAAGTTCTTCTGCACCACCGGACCTCAACGACGACCCTGCTGCCTCGCCTGCACCTCATGGGAACGAGTAGGCGCTCTATGTCTTCAAACCTTTTTGGTCCTTACTGACAAAAGGGGGAGAAGCATATGAGTTGATAGTCTTCAAGCGGGTCCATATGGGTGGTTGCCTTACCTTTTGCTACTTTTGCCAAGTGCTTACAACTCTTGCTTTTCGATACATTTGGTTCTTTGAGTTGTAACACTTAAACTCGATGGTCGTCTGCTACTTATTTGCTATTCTGTGATGCGATGATAAATTTCGCATGTGCGATGATAAATTCCGCACTTAGGTCATTTTGTAGACGTCCATTTTTCATTATGCATGTCATTATCTTCATTACATCATATCATGCATGATGAATTGTCATCATAGGTTGAAGAGGATCTCCACAAGTACAACCTGCCATGTGCATTTGCATTCCAAGAGCAAAGTACTTATATGCACATCTTCAGGGGGAGCCTTTGCAACTTATGAAGACAATACCCTATCCTTTACAATTTCACATATTTTATTCCCCGTTGAAGACTTCAACCAGTTTGTCATCAATCACCAAAAAGGGGGAGATTGTAAATGCATCTAGTGCCACCCCTAGTTGGTTTTAGAGTATTGACGACAAACCTGGTTGAGGCACTAATGTGTTTGTGAGAATTGCAGGATAACACAGGTAGAAGTCCCTCATTGGTTCAGTTTTCCTACCAGAGATGACCCCTAAAAATGTATGAAGACATTGAAGTCAAAGGTGGTATGTGAAGACATTCACATTGAAGACTATGACAAGAGAAGACATTACGTGAAGACTATGGAGCGTGAAGACTTAGTTGTTTCGTTGTTCTTTTTCTTCTTTGTTGAGTCATAGGAACCACCGTACTGTTAAGTGGGGTCCAAGTGAACCAGTCAGAATGACTGAAGTGATGCTTAACCAAAATCCTATGTCTTTGATCGAAGACAATGAGAGCAAATCTTATCCAGAGCTAGATAAGTCAGCTTTGCTTGTAGCCCTAGTAAAGTTGTCGTGTGTGTTAGAAATCTGACTGTTGGAACACGTGTCAGTTCCTTAGTGACCCAGGGCCATTTCAGACAAATCAGGTCGGGTTGCCTAGTGGCTATAAATAGCCCACCCCTACAACCATAAAAGGTTGGCTGCTCAGAGTTAGTGTGCGGCTTTTGTCGTTTGAGAGCAACCCACCTCGAAGCCTTTGAGAGAAAATTCCTTGCGAGGATAAAGCCCTAAACACCTAGAGCCAAAGAGTGTTAGGCATCACTTAAGTCTTCCTGTCTGTGTGATCTGAAGACTTATTACACTTGAGGACTGTGAATCCTCCAGCCGGTTAGGCGTCGCGTTCTGAGCATCCAAGAGTTATTGTGGATCGCCGATGGACGAAGTCTGTGAAGGTTTGAAAGTCTGCCTCAAAGACTTACCAGAGTGATTGGGCGAGGACTGAGTGTCCTTAGCTCAAGGGGAATAAGGTGAAGACACGGTCTTCTGAGTTGAATCTCAGCCTCCCTAACCAGACATACAGTTGTCACAACAACTGGAACTGGTCCAACAAATCATTGTCTTCAACGAGTCACTGTTTCTATCCTTCCCATCTCTTTATTTACAGTTGGTCCTTGTGAAGTCATTGTTTGTTTGCATTATATTTTGTCTTCACTGAGTGACTACTTGTTCTGATTGGCTTCATACTATATTCCTACCTGATCCATACTGCCTAGCTGCCATTAGTTGTTGTGCTTTCACTTCATTGAATACTTGACTATGGTTTGCTTAGTGTAGTCTACCTTCTGCTGCATGGTAATAGGTTTATTTCTATCGTTTCTCTTCGAAACTCCCATGTTTTAAAGACTTTCTAAAAATCGCCTATTCAACCCCCCCCCCTCTAGTCGATCACTAGCACTTTCAGATCTTCATCTTTATTTTCATAGGGACTAGAAGAACGCGCTCTCATAAAGGCATCTTTCTTAGCATGCATCTTAGCTGTTCTTTATTTGCACTCATCAATGGAAATTCTCATGGCTTTGAGAGACTCATTGATATCATGCTTAGGTGGAATAGATCTAAGTTTCAAAGAATCAACATCAAGAGAAATTCTATCAACGTTCCTAGCCAACTCATCAATCTTAAGAAATTTTCCTTCAATCAAAGCATTAAAATTCTTTTGCAAAGTAATAAATTCTTTAATACTAGATTCAAAATCAGAGGGCATCTTATTATAATTTCCATAAGAATTGTTGTAGGAATTACCATAATTATTAGAGGGATTACTAGGATAAGGCCTAGGATTGAAATTTGCTCTATATGCATTGTTACCAAAATTGTTCCTACCAACAAAATTCACATCCATAGATTCATTATTATTCTCAATCAAAGTAGACAAGGGCATATCATTAGGATCAGAAGAAACACTCTTACTAGAAAATAATTTCATAAGTTCATCCATCTTTCCACTCAAAACATTAATTTCTTCTATCGCATGCACCTTTTTATTAGTAGATCTTTCAGTATGCCATTGAGAATAATTAACCATAATATTATCTAGGATCTTAGTAGCTTCTCCTAAAGTGATTTCCATAAAAGTGCCTCCCGCCGCCGAATCTATAAGATTTCTAGAAGCAAAATTCAATCCGGCATAAAATTTTTGTATAATCATCCACAAATTTAAACCATTAGTAGGGCAATTACGTATCATTAGTTTCATTCTCTCCCAAGCTTGTGCAACATGTTCATGATCAAGTTGCTTAAAATTCATAATATCGTTTCTAAGAGAGATGATCTTAGCGGGAGGAAAATACTTAGAGATAAAACCATCTTTGCACTTGTTCCATGAATCAATACTATTTTTAGGCAAAGACAAAAACCAAGCTTTAGCACGATCTCTTAGAGAAAAAGGAAATAGCTTCAATTTAACAATATCATTATCCACATATTTCTTCTTTTGCATATCACACAAATCAATGAAGCTATTTAGATGGGTAGCGGCATCTTCACTAGGAAGGCCGGAAAATGGATCTTTCATGACAAGATTCAGCAAAGTAGTATTAATTTCACAAGATTCAGCATCGGTAAGAGGAGCAATCAGAGTGCTAATAAAATCATTGTTGTTGATATTGGTGAAGTCACACAATTTAGTGTTATGTTGAGCCATCGTGACAAACAAGCAAACTAACACACAAGCAAACAAAAAGCAAGCGGGCAAAAAGGGGAAAATAGAGAAAGAGTGGGAGGATAGAGAGAGAGGGCGAATCAAATGGCAAGGGTGAAGTGGGGGAGAGAAAACGAGAGGCAAATGGGAAATAATGTAATGCGGGAGATAAGGGTATGTGATGGGTACTTGGTATATTGACTTTTGTGTAGACCTCCCCGGCAACGGCGCCAGAAATCCTTCTTGCTACCTCTTGAGTACTGCGTTGGTTTTCCCCGAAGAGGAAGGGATGATGTAGCAAAGTAGCGTAAGTATTTCCCTCAGTTTTTGAGAACCAAGGTATCAATCCAGTAGGAGGCTACACGTGAATCCCTCGCACCTGCACAAAACAAATAAATCCTCTCAACCAACGCGATAAGGGGTTGTCAATCCCTACACATCCACTTATGAGAGTGAGATCTAATAGATATGATAAGATAATATTTTTGGTATTTTTGTGATAAAGATGCAAAGTAAAGTAAAAGCAAAGTAAAAAAGCAAAGGAAATAACTAAGTAGTAGGAGATTAATATGATGAAGATAGACCCAGGGGCCATATGTTTCACTAGTGGCTTCTCTCGAGAGCATAAGTATTCTACGGTGGGTGAACAAATTACTGTTGAGCAATTAATAGAATTGAGCATAGTTATGAGAATATCTAGGCATGATCATGTATATAGGCATCACGTCCGAGACAAGTAGACCGACTCCTGCCTGCATCTACTACTATTACTCCACTCATCGACCGCTATCCAGCATGCATCTAGAGTATTAACTTAATGAAAACAGAGTAACGCCTTAAGCAAGATGACATGATGTAGAGGGATAAACACATGCAATATGATGAAAACCCCATCTTGTTATCCTTGATGGCAACAGTACAATACGTGCCTTGCTGCCCCTACTGTCATTGGGAAAGGACACCGCAAGATTGAACCCAAAGCTGAGCACTTCTGCCATTGCAAGAAAGATCAATCTAGTAGGCCAAACCAAACTGATAATTCGAAGAGACTTGCAAAGATAACCAATCATACATAAAAGAATTCAGAGGAGATTCAAATATGGTTCATAGATAGACTTGATCATAAACCCACAATTCATCGGTCTCAACAAACACACCGCAAAAAGAAGATTGCATCGAATAGTTCTCCACAAGAGAGGGGGAGAACATTGTATTGAAATCCAAAAAGAGAGAAGAAGCCATCTAGCTAATAACTATGGACCCGTAGGTCTGAGGTGAACTACTCACACTTCATCGGAGGGGCTATGGTGTTGATGTAGAAGCCCTCCGTGATCGATGCCCCCTCTGGCGGAGCTCCGGAACAGGCCCCAAGATGGGATCTCGTGGATACAGAAAGTTGCGGCGGTGGAATTAGGGTTTTGGCTCCGTATGTGATCGTTTGGGAGTACGTAGGTATATATAGGAGGAAGGAGTACGTCGGTGGAGCAACAGGGGGCCCACGAGGGTGGAGGGCGCACCTGGGGGGGGGGGTAGGCGCGCCCCCTACCTTGTGGCGTCCTCTTTTGTGTCTTGATGTAGGGTCCAAGTCTCCTGGGTCTTGTTCATTGAAAAAATCACGTTCCCGAAGGTTTCATTCCGTTTGGACTCCGTTTCATATTCCTTTTCTTTGAAACCCTAAAACAGGCAAAAAAACAGAAATTCTGGGCTGGGCCTCCGGCTAATAGGTTAGTCCCAAAAATAATATAAAAGTGGATAATAAAGCCCAATAATGTCCAAAACAGTAGATAATATGGCATGGAGCAATCAAAAATTATAGATACGTTGGAGACGTATCATTGTCCCCTTAGCACCAAAGAGGAAACAAGGACCCTGCACACGCTGGCGCCCGCCTGGTCTCGATTGTCATGGCTTACGTCACGCGAACCTCGCAAGTTTGCCTGGCCTTGAACTCTCCGCCCCTCACGAGCCAGCTTGGTGAGGCCACTCCTGAGGAGGTCTTGTGTCGTCTGCCTCGTGGGGTCTGGCCCCTCGCGAGGGTCTTGATTCCTTGTTGATGAAGATGGGCCGTACAGGCCTGCCAGCAAAGCCACGCCGTGGGCCGCAGGCAGGCAAGTCTGGGGACCCCTGTTCCCAGAACACCGACAACACCGTAGGACAAACACATTTAATGTGTTGCCGACGTGCCCTTATTGCTTTATCGGGGATGGCAAGGAAGCTCGTCCCAGCTATCGCCGCCTTGCCTGGCTTTGACGCACGTCCGAACTGACGAGGCGTGTAGTGCCACGTTGGCTGGCTGCTGAGTTGGTGCGGTGGCTGAATCTTCACGAAGATCCGCATGCCACCACGCAGATGCTTGCCGAGTCGGCCTATAGGCCGCATTTTGCCACTCGGAGATATTATGCTTCCCCTGTATCCCCAACACCTGATTGCATAACCGGAAAATTTTGGGAGTTTATAAGTGGGAATTCAAGTAGCTCTTAGGATATCCTTCCGACAAATGTATGATATGAAACTGGGGTTCGACGTCTAGTGGTCCGCCTATCCACGGTTGGTTTTACAATGGTCTCGTTGTGTCTTAAAGAGTCCTTGGCTATGCCGACTCGGGGACACTTTGTATGTCATGTGCACTGCCTTGTACATGATGGTGCTGTACGATCGAGCCCGTGTAGGACCCACCACGAAAACTTTAGACGAAATTTCTATCATATGTTTGTTCCGGCTTATTCCGCAAGTCAATCCTTTGTTTTGTTTTCAGTTTTGATATTCGAGTTGCTTCGTAGTCAAATGTTGATTCCATACCTTTTTTCTAAGCGGTGTTCTCACATCTCTATGTGATTACTAATCCTTCATGATAATCGAGATTGTCATCTCAATCCTTTTCAACCGGTGTGCTCCTCTTCAAATGGATCCAATCTTGTCAACATTCGCTAGATCAATTATCAGTTCTTCTCAATGGTGTTTGTTTCATCCGTCTCCAAGTTGCCTTTGTTTTTCCCACCTACCCACCCCTTTTTCTTCAAGGACTAAGATTTCTTTATCAAGTATCTATCTTATGGTTATGAAGTCTCTTCTTTCGTTTCAATCAATGTTCTTATCCGGTGTTTCTCATGAAGACTCTAACAGAGCCTCAAGTTCATCATTATTCGTTCTTTTCCTTCTCCAGTGGTTCCAACTCAAGCCTTTCAGGGTTGATCGTATCCTTTTCCTTGTTTCAAATGCCTTTTCCATGCCGGTGCACCTCTTAATCATTCACCGCTCGCTATTCTTTTGTTCCGGAGTGCTGAAGATGTCTCAGAAGATTCAAGTTTCCATTCTCTATTTCGCTCAAGTTCTTTCGAGGTTGTTATCTCATTCAAGCCATTTTATTTAACCGGTGCAATCTTTCTTTTCAAGCAATCGTTTCCACGGTGTATCTTTTGAGTGGGCCCTAACCCACAGGTCTTTTCCCAGGATCTTACCTGACTCTTCTTATTTTCTCGGAGCTTCTCAAATTCTTTTCAAAGTTTGACGTAAGAATGATTCATCATCAGTCATATGTATTTCTCCAAGATCTTTCAAATTCTTTTCATCGTTGGATCAACTTCTTCGTTTTTGATTCTTCCGGAGTGTCTAAATAATTCATTGTGGTGTTTCCCATCGTCATTCTCAGATCTTGAAGACCAAAGAAGAGTTTTCCTCCATATATCATCCGTGCTCTCAAGGATCCATGGCTCTAGCTTCGTGTCATCCTCTCACTATTGTTTTCGATTGGGAGATATTCTTTTCACCCATCCGAATCATTTCAGGAACCTTTGCCAGTTTGATTCTCTGAAAGCCATCATCACAGAATTATTCATTTTCAGATTTCAGCTATTGTTCTCCAAATCTTACCGGTGCATCAGTCAAGTATTCTCTAATCAGTTCGTGAACTATTCGTCCTATTGTATCTAAATTCTCTCAAGTATCCTTGTTCATTTCATAATTCTTACCGGTGTTCCTTTATCTTTTCTTCGGCCATTTTAATTCTTACGGTGGTTCATCCAAGAGTTCTCTTCCTTCGTTATCATACAAATTTATTCGTTGTTTCAATCCTTCCGGTGGTTCGCTGAAGACCTTCTCAAGTTTTTGCTATACCTCTCCTAATCCTTTCTTTGAGAATAAGTTGTATGCAATTCGTTTGCTCGTCATCAATTTAATTGGTGAAGGAGGAGCATGACATAATTCTTATTCTTGATTCACCCAAATGATTAATTCTTTATTCTAGAGGCTCATCAAATTCTTGGTTCGAGATGTTTTATCTATTCTTTTCCCGGAGTTCCAAGTTTTCTCAATTATTTCATTGCGAAGATCCATCTAAGCATTGCAAGGCTTCACCTTGTGTTCTCTACTTATCTTTCCTTTCGTTTGATCATTCTTTTGTTATCGGAGTTCTTCATGGAGGCTCTACATGATGATTCACCAAGGATTTAATTCCTTCTCAAAGTGTTCATCGAGATTCTTTTCAGAGGAGCTCAAGTATTCTTTATCTTGCATTTTAAAGTGCAATTCTTTCAACCGTATCATTCGAGGTGGTATTATGTCATTCTTGATAATTTGAGTTCATGTCTCATGATTCACATGTTGTTAAGAATGAGGTATCTTAAATTCATCAATCTCTTCATTGGAATTATCTTGGGTTATATTTGACCTAAAGCCTTCCCGAAGGATTGTTGCTATCTATGGTGCTCATAAATGACCCAAGTTCTTCATTTATCCTCCCGGTGATATAGTTTCTCGTCTCCTTGTTCTTATCAATCCAATTTTTTTCCCATGAGTGGCAGGTTGTCACCTCATAATTTGAGATGTATTCCATAAGACCATATCAAGATTATTCTCTTTGTTGTTGGTTTTCCAACAACTCCGTTCTAGCATTTGTTGTAAGCGTGCTCTCTCAAGATCGTGTTTCCCTTCGTTCATCCCATTCCATTCTTACTTTTGTTCCGGAGGCATTGTGTTGCTGCTCTCTTCAAACCTTCTTCTTATTATTGTCAGGATCTTGTTCTTATCATGCTTATCCATTTAAGCGGAGTGTTGTGTCCCTTGGCTCAAGCTCTTTCATTTTATCAAGTCTTTCATCTCTTTTCAACCGGAGTGCTATCCGAATTTGTTGTTCCTTGTTCCTCTTTCCTAACGGAGTGCTTTCAACTTCGTTCATCTTCGTTGTATTCTTTTCTCGAAATGGCTTAACCTTTGCAGGGTTCTTTGGTTTCACTCGTTTGTCAAGAAGCAACTTAGTTTTACCCCTTCTCTTCTCTTCCGTTTTTCCCTCCAGGTCCATTCTAGATCTCGGGACGAGATCCTCTCATAGTGGTGGAGTGTTGTAACACCCCGAGACCGATGTGCCAGGTGTCCTCCAGTTATTCGCTATTTTTGCGTTATCATTGCTTGCGTGTCATGCATTCCATATCATGTCATCATGTGCATTTCATTTGCATACGTGTTCGTCTCATGCATCCGAGCATTTTCCCCGTTGTCCATTTTGCAATCCCTCGCTCCTATGTCACCCGGTGTCCCTTTCTACCTCTTTTCGTGTGTGGGGGTTAAACATTTCCGGATTGGACCGAGACTTGCCATGTGGCCTTGGTTTACTACCGGTAGACCGCCTGTCAAGTTTCGTACCATTTGGACTTCGTTTGATACTCCAACGGTTAACCGAGGGACCGAGAAGGCCTTGTTTGTGTTGCAGCCCAACACCCCTCCAATTTGGTCCAGAACCCACCTAAACCCTCTCCATCATCTAGAGCGTTCGATCACGATCGCGTGGCCGAAAACCGCACCTCTTTTGGAGCTTCCTAGCTCCCTCTATGCCTATAAATAGATCCCCTTCCGAATTTTCGGGTCTCCCCTACCCTAAACCTAGATCCTCTCCCTCTCGCCGCGCCGGACACGTCCACTCCGCCCCGCTGACGCCACATGGCGCCACCTGGTTCGTCCTGCTCGGCACCCACATCGCCGCGCCCGCCGAAGCCCGCCGCGGCCCATGGCCGGCCCGCCCGCGCCCGCGGACAGGCCAGAGGAGTCCGCCCGCGCCACCGTCGTCCCCTTCCTCGCGCTCCGGCGAGTCAACGCCCCGCGCCGCCCCGCTCTCCCCGCTGCCTCGTCGACCTCACCTTTGCCGCCCTGCCGGACCGCGCCTCGACTCCGGCCGCCGCTGCGCGCAACGCCCAACGTCAGCGTCGTCCTACTCCGGCGGGCCTCTCCTTCCTCTCCTCGAGTCAGCTCCGGCCACCACGTGCACGTCGAACTCCGGCGGACTCGAGCAGCTCCGGTGGCTACAGTGCATGAACAGTACCCCGGATCTAGATCTGGATCTGAGAAATCCGGTTGACTTCTTCCCCTCTAACCCTAATTATTTTGCAAATTTGGCATGTCGTAACTCTGCATCCGTAGTTCCGATTTGTGCGTGTAGCATATCAAAATTTTCGCCTCGACGAGTACATCATTTCATCTCATTGCATCATTTTCATTTGAGCTCATCTTGAGGCCCGAATTGTCGTTGGAAGAGGGCTATGTGATGAATTTGGCAGATCTGTTTCAGCAAATGGCATTTTGTCATTTTTTCCATGATTAATGTGTGCATGCTATGCTCCTGAGCTCTACATGTGTTTTGTTATATGCCATTCCATCTTTACAGAGGTGCTTGCCATGTATTTTTGTCATATTTGTGGTGACTAGCACAAGCTTGCAAAGTAGCGTAATCGGTAATGCTGATTTCAGGGACTTAGAATTTCACTAAGTCCTTGTTCTGTTTTTGTTGTTATGCCATATATTCATGTTGTTTCCTAGTGATCCGTGCCTCTTTTGAGGATGATCAGTAAGGGTGTTTTGTTAGCATTGTGGTTCTCTATCCATCCAACTCTTTGTTTGGATTTATGGATCACCCTAGATTGAGTCAATCGAGCTCTATTTTTGCTATAAAATGTTCCTGGCAGATTGTTAACTTATTTAGCGATTTTGCCGAGGTTGTTGCTATTGATCAGTGCATGCTATGTTGTTGTTCTTGCCATTTATAGCTTCTATGCCATGTCTTCGTGATGGATGTATGCTTATCTTGTCATGTCATGCTCTGTAGTGAGTGCATCGAGCTCGTAAACATGCCTACTCGTTAACTGTTTTGCCATGTTCCAGTCTGAATTTGTTTATGTTTTTGCCATGTTCACATGCTTGCAATTGTATTTTCTGAGCGCTTTTGGCTTATGGTCACTAAGGGACTTTTGTTAAGTGCTTTGAGTAGCTTCATGCCATGCCTTGCTTTGCCATGTTAAGTTCCTGTACCATGTAATTTTCATGCTCTAAAGTGTGCTGACTGATGATAAATTCTAAACTTGTGTTAATTTCACTAAGTCTGAAACCTGTTATCATTTGCACTTTTGCCATGCTTGTTTGAACATGTTAATGGATGAACTAGCCATAGATCAGTGTTCATCTTTTGTCAAGCTTCATGAGTGGATCCCTGCCATGTATTTTGTTGTCATGTTTGAGTGCTGTAGCATATTTATCTTGATGCATTTAGTTGGTCACTTGCTGATTATCGTAGACCGGTGCCATATTTGTTTTGCTTGCCATTTCCAAACCGTGCATCCGATTCCGGTGATCTTTATATCGGTTTCAACCGAAATCACCTCACCTTTCCAATGGCACTCTTAGATTTCCAAGTTGAGGCCAGGTTCCATCATTTCTTGTCAAATCATGCATATGCATCGCATACCGCATCTCCCATATCATACCATGTTCATGTGTTGGTTGTTTACTATGTTGTGTGCTTCTTTCCGGTGTTTAATTCTTCGGGTTGGTTCCGATAACGTCGCGTTTGTGAGGATCTATTCGACTACGTCCGTTTGTCTTCTTCATGGACTCGTTCTTCTTCCTTGCGGGATTTCAGGCAAGATGACCATACCCTCGAAATCACTTCTATCTTTGCTTGCTAGTTGCTCGCTCTTTTGCTGTGCCTATGATGCGAAACCTACCACTTGCTTATCATGCCTCCCATATTTTTTAATCCAAGCCTCTAACCCACCTTGTCCTAGCAAACCGTTGTCTGGCTATGTTACCGCTTTGCTCAGCCCCTCTTATAGCGTTGTTAGTTGCAGGTGAAGATTGAAGTTTGTTCCTTGTTGGAACATGGAGATGTTGTTCCTAGTTGGAACATGGATACTTGTTGGGATATCACAATATCTCTTATTTAATTAATGCATCAATATACTTGGTAAAGGGTGGAAGGCTCGGCCTTATGCCTGGTGTTTTCTTCCACTCTTGCCGCCCTAGTTTCCGTCATATCGGTGTTATGTTCCCGGATTTTGCGTTCCATACGCGGTTGGGTTATAATGGGAACCCCTTGACAGTTCGCCTTGAATAAAACTCCTCCAGCAATGCCCAACATTGGTTTTACCATTCGCCACCTAGCCTTTTCTTTTCCCTTGGGAGTCGCGCTCCTGAGGGTCATCATTATTTTACCCCCCCCGGGCTAGTGCTCCTCTGAGTGTTGGTCCGAACTAGAGCCCTGTGCAGCGCCCCCTCGGGGAAACTCGAGGTTTGGTTTTAGTTGTATGGAGAGCTCATCTGAGTGTGCCCTGAGAACGAGATATGTGCAGCTCCTATCGGGATTTTTCGGCACATTCGCGCGGTGTTGCTGGTCTTGTTTTACTATTGTCGAAATGTCTTGTAACCGGGATTCCGAGTCTGATCGGGTCTTCCCGCTAGAAGGAATATCCTTCGTTGACCGTGAGAGCTTGTGATGGGCTAAGTTGGGACACCCCTGCAGGGATTGAACTTTCGAAAGCCGTGCCCGCGGTTATGGGCAGATGGGAATTTGTTAATGTCCGATTGTAGAAAACCTAAAGTTGACCTTAATTAAAATACATCAACCGCGTGTGTAACCGTGATGGTCTCTTCTCGGCGGAGTCCAGGAAGTGAACACGGTGTTGGAGTTATGCTTGACGTAGGTTGTTCTAGGATCACTTCTTGATCATAGTTCATCGACCGTGCTTTTGCCTTCTCTTCTCTCCCTCATTTGCATATGTTAGCCACCATATATGCTAGTCGCTTGCTGCAGCTCCACATCATACCTTTACCTTACCTATAAGCTTAAATAGTATTGATCGTGAGGGTGTGAGATTGCTGAGTCCCCGTGACTCACAGATACTTCCACAACCACTTTGCAGGTGCCGATGATACCGTGCAGATGACGCAACCGAGCTCAAGGAGGAGCTCGATGAAGATCGTGTTCATTATGTTGTTCCGTTTCCAGTTGATCAGTAGTGGAGCCAAGTTGGGACGATCGGGGATCTGTGTAGCATTTGGGGTAGACTTCTTTATTTTGGGTTGCGTAGTCGGACCTTGATTGTATCTGTTTGATGTAATGCTTTAGTCATGTATTGTGTGAAGTGGCGATTGTAAGCCAATTATGTAACCTTTTCCCTTATGTATTACATGGGTTGTGTTAAGATTACCTCACTTGTGACATTGCTTTCAATGCGGTTATGCCTCTAAGTCATGCTTCGACACGTGGGAGATATAGCCGCATTGAGGGCGTTACAGGCGCCTGTCTAGCTGGTGGGCTAGCAGCTTCATGGGAACAGCGGTGGAGTCTTTGCAGATGTGGGCCTGGCTGTGGCCCCGCGGATGTTTTCGGCAAGAGTCTTGCCGGGGCCCCGACAAGGGTCTTGCCGTGGCATTGTGGTGTTCCTCGGCAAGGGTCTTGCCAGGGGTCTCGTGGGTATCCTTGGCAAGGATCTTGTTGAGGATCGTCGTCTTCTGATCATCATCCAGTCTTATGTGCTTCTGGTCTCCACAGAGATTTGCATGCCACCATGGAGGTGCCTCCCGAGCCTCGGTTCCAAAGTGGTTGATGGTGTTGGAACTCTTGGGCTCAAGGGAGGGCGGCTCTGCTAGTATCGGGCAAGTTACCCGGCAAGGTTCTTGCCGGGATTGTGGAGGCCGCCCCGGCAAGGGCCTTGCCCGTGGAGTCCACCTCGCCCCTCTACTCATCGTGTTTCTGGCTTGGTGTTGTTCTGGTTGTCTTGTGGCTTTGTTTCCTTTCTCTGCTCTGCTAGGTGTGGCCGCATGCGCGGCTCCAACTGCCCGCGCACAAGTGAAGGGGTACAAAATAGGACCCCTCCTTTTGTGCACCGACAGGAGCCCCCGGGCCTGGGCCATACATAAGTGCAACGCATTTTTGGGCTAGGCCCAAAATGGTGCGCGGGCATGCGGGGCCAAGTTGTACCGTTGTAACTCCCTCGCCCGTCACACTTCCCCACGACCCGTGTTGAATGCGTGACGTGCGAGTCGTGCGTGACGTGGGGGTTATGCATGTGGCCTTTGTTGCCCTCATGCGTCACATCATGGTAAATGGTAAAGAGGCGGCCCGCGCCTTCCTATAAAAAAAGGGAAAAACCGCAGGTGCGCTGCTCATTTACCCTTTGCGCCTTTTCCAATCTCAGAACCGCCGTTCCTCTCTTCTTCCTCAGGCAAAAGATTCAAAGTTCTCACCTCTGCTCGCTGCCGCTGCGCCCCCATTGCTCTTGATCCTTCGCCCCCTCCCAGCTGCCATGGCGCCCAAAACCAGCAGGGGCAAGGGAGCGGCCAAGGATGCTTGGGAGAAAGAGGCGCCGAAGAGCGAGTCGGTGGCATGGTGGACGCAGCTCGCCTACTTCCCGTCGAAGGTCGATGCGGTGCACCTCAGGAACTTCTTCTTGCCCATGTGGGGGAGGAAGACGACGGGGCACCCTGCCACGCGCATCGTCCCCGCCGATTTTGCCGAGCAGGGCCCAAGTCGGTACCCCTTTTACATCGATTTCTTCTCTTGTGGGCTCTACGCCCCTTTCTCTGACTTCTTCAACGACATCATGCACACCTACGGCTTCCATATTTTGGATCTCACATCGAACGTAGCGGTGTGCATGGCTCTCTTCACCCACCTTTGGGAGGGCTTTACCGGGGTGCTCCCTAGCATGGCGCTCTTCCTCCACTACTTCTCTCCTCGCCTCCAACCAGGGGACGCCATCTCTGGGAGTATCGCCTGAATCCTGAGGACCCGGGAGAAAGGCACGTACCTGGAGGGTGCCCAGAAGGAGAGGTGGGAGGAGTGGTGGTGCCGGTGGTGCTGGATCAAGGAGGAGAACCCACAGGAGTTTTTTCGGGTTCGTTAGAGCCCGCCGACCCGCCTGGCGGACTGGAGCGACCTCAATGCCAATGACAAGAAGCTCTTGGTCGCCACCACCAGGATCCATTGCCTCACCGCGGCCGGACTCACCCTTGAGATGATTGGGGCGGACTTCATCCATTGCCGAATCGCCCCGTTGCACAACAAGGGGAGGCCGGCCTGGAACTTTAGGAATGCACCAACGTCATGAGGCTCCGCCCTGGCCTGAAGCACAACTTCACGGTGATGGGGCATGCCCATTTCTGTCAAAGGATCTTTCAGCTCGACGTGGGCAGCGACAGCAGGGCTGAGAGGACCGGTGAGGGAGTCCTGGACTAAGGGGTCCTCGGGCATCCGGCCTGTTGGGCCGGACTGATGGGCTGTGAAGACATGAAGGCCGAAGACTATACCTGAGTCCGGATTGGACTCTCCTTGGCGTGGAAGGCAAGCTTGGTGACCGACTATGAAGATTCCTTCTTATGTAACCGACTCTATGTAAACCCTAGATCCCCCCGGTGTCTATATAAACCAGAGGGGGATAGTCCGAAAAGGACACCATTCATTACCATAGTCATATAGGCTCGGCTTTTAGGGTTTAGCCATCATGGTCTCGTGGTAGATCAACTCTTGTAACACCCATATTCATCATTATCAATCAACCAGGACGTAGGGTACTACCTCCATAGAGAGGGACCGAACCTGGGTAAACATTGTGTCCCCTGTCTCTTGTTACCATCGATCCTAGACGCACAGTTCGGGACCCCCTACCCGAGATCCGCTGGTTTTGACACCGACATTGGTGCTTTCATTGAGAGTTCCATTATGTCATCCATGAAAGGTTCGGTGGCTCCTTCAACCATCTACAGCGACACTGCCCAAGGAGAAACCTTCCTCCCAGGACAAATTTTCGTGTTCGGCGGCTTCATACTGCGGGCCAACTCGCTTGGCCATCTGGAGCAGATCGACAGCTACGCCCCTGGCCACCAGGTCAGGTTCGGAAGCCTGAACTATGTCGCAGATATCCGTGGAGACTTGATGTTCAATGGATTTGAGACCGCAGCGATCGCTCCCCCTCGCTCCGATCAACATGACCTAAATCTATCACCGGATCACATCCAGCGGATGGCCCCGGCTGCTCCAATGGCCTTAGAACCGGAGCAAACCGTGCCATCCGAAGCCACAGAGTCTCAGGCGTTGGAGCCGCACACGGACTCGGCATCCCGCGATATCTATGTTAATGGAACTCCGGACTCGTCTCCAGCCATGAGTTCCAAATCGGGTACGCCCGCAAACACCGAGCTGGACCGGTTATCGATTCTCGAATTTAGCGCCGCAGACATCTTCCAGCACTCGCCCTTGGGTGATGTGCTAAACTCTTTAAAGAACCTATCCTTAGAGAAGGACCCACAACCGAACTATGTTCGGTTCAAGCCAGAGGATGATGATGGGAAATTATGTTTCCCACCCGCCACCCACTTCATAGCCACTGTCGATGATTTAACCGACATGCTCAATTACGGCTCTGAAGACATCGACGGTATGGACAACGATGCCGACCAGGAGCAAGGCCAAAACCCGCCATTTACCGGACGTTGGACGGCCACCTCTTCGTACGATGTGTACATGGTCGACACACCTAAAAAAGCTAGTGATGATGGCAAAGGAGATCCAGTTGTGAATAAACCTCCTGAGACACAGTCCAAGCGTCGGCGCCCTAAAGCCACTCTAAGCCTCGTAGCTCAAACGATGGGAATACTGGCACCGGAGAGAATAGCACTCTGGGCGACGCTGAAAATAATGAAGACCCTGTCGGGGCTACATCCGAATAGGAGGAACAAGACAATGGGTAGGAATAACCCTGATAACCAGACCATGCCCAAGGACCCAGACGGTGATAGTTATCATCCAGCCTTCGAGGATGATGAGAGCCTCGGCAATGAGGATTTCATCGTACCTGAGGCACCCCTCGAGCAGGAGCGCTTCAAGCGTCAAATAATATCCACCGCAAGAAGCCTAAAGAAAAAGCAGCAGCAGCTTCAGGCCGATCAAGACCTGCTCATTGACAGGTGTACTGATGTCCTGGCAGCCGAAGAATATGGCCTCAAGCACCCAGCCAAGAGTTACCCAAAGCGTAGACTGCTACCTCAGTTCGATGAGGAGGCACTAAACCCCATACCTCCCTCACACAATGTGGACCGACCACCACGCGGTCGAGATAGTGCAGCGGACCGACCACGTCGCGATCGGGATAAAGCGGCAATTTAGGCTGAACAACAGCCCGCCCCACCACTTTGCAAAAACAGGGACAAAGCAGCTCGGGACCTTACATATGACCTTCGGCAGGAGCTGGACAACAAAGCAGA
Source organism: Triticum aestivum (assembly GCF_018294505.1). Classification (NCBI taxonomy): domain Eukaryota; kingdom Viridiplantae; phylum Streptophyta; class Magnoliopsida; order Poales; family Poaceae; genus Triticum; species Triticum aestivum. Next base: position 467,690,901 of record NC_057800.1, read on the forward strand.
ACACACCAGATCAACCAACGGAACGCGAGGACGCTTCCCAACGCGGGATGACGGCTACCTATTCGGGCGTCAAACCCAGTCACACTGGGCCGATAACCGCAGACGCACTCCATCAGAGAGGCGCCGTGATGCGGCCCGATATAGAGACGCCGCACACCCTCTCTGCTTCACAAACGAGGTGCTGGATCACGAATTCCCTGAGGGATTCAAGCCCGTCAATATTGAATCATATGGCGGAACAACCGACCCCGCAGTATGAATTGAGGACTTTATTCTCCACATCCACATGGCCCGGGGAGACGACCTCCACGCCATCAAATACCTACCACTGAAACTCAAAGGGACAGCTAGACACTGGCTGAATAGTCTGCTCGAGAATTCCATCGGCAGCTGGGAGGATCTAGAAGAAGCCTTTCTTGACAACTTCCAAGGTACATATGTCCGGCCACCCGGTGCCGATGATTTAATCCATATAGTTCAACAACCTGGAGAATCAGCCAGAAAATTCTGGACTAGGTTTCTAACCAAAAAGAACCAAATCGTTGACTGTTCGAATGCCGAAGCCCTAGCGGCCTTCAAACATAGCATCTGTGACGAATGGCTAGCCCGTCACCTCGGCCAAGAGAAACTGAAGTCCATGTCAGCCCTTACGGCACTCATGACCCGCTTTTGCGTGGGAGAGGACAGCTGGCTGGCTCGTAGCAAAAACACATCCAACGAGATAGGCCCCTCCGAGGCCAAGAACAACTCCGGGAAGATCCGGTGCAACAGACACAAACGCCGAAGCAATGGCGACAACACTGATGACACCACCATCAACGCCGGATACAGCGACTCCAAGTCCGGACAGTGAAAGAAGCCCTATAAACAGAACAGCGAGGGTCCATCCAGCCTGGATTGCATACTCGATCGTCCATGCCAAATACATGGTACCCCAGACAAACAAGCCAATCACACCAACAGAGACTGTTGGGTTTTCAAACAGGTTGGCAAGTTAAACGTTGAAAACAAAGAAAAGGGATCACAAACTGAGGACGAGGACGAAGAGCCCCGGCAGCCGAACACCGGAGGGCAAAAGAAATTCCCCCCTCAAGTCAAAATGGTGAACATGATATACGCTACACACAACCCCAAAAGGGAGCGTAAGCGAGCACTTAGGGACGTCTACGCGGCTGAGCCAGTCGCCCAAAAATTCAATCCTTGGTCGTCATTCCCGATCACCTTCGATCGTCGAGATCATCCAACTAGTATCCGGCATGGGGGCTCAGCCGCACTGGTCCTCGACCCAATCATCGACGAATTTTACCTAACACGAGTCCTAATGGACGGTGGTAGTAGCCTCAACCTGCTCTGTCAGGCTACAGTGCGGAAGATGGGCATTAATCCCTCACGAATCAAACCCACAAAGACTACCTTTAAAGGAGTCATACCAGGTGTTGAGGCCCGCTGCACGGGCTCAATCACGCCGGAGGTGGTATTTGGTTCCCCGGACAACTTCCGAAGCGAGGAGTTAATCTTAGATATCGTCCCCTTCCGCAGTGGCTACCATGCATTACTCGGAAGAACCGTGTTTGCTAGATTCAACGCGGTACCACACTATCCCTATCTCAAGCTGAAGATGCCCGGACCGCGCGGCGTCATAACTGTCAACGGAAACACAGAACGCTCCCTCCGGACAGAGGAGAACATCGCCGCCCTAGCAGCAGAGGTACAAAGCAGCCTCCTCAAGCGGCAGCATAACCTGGCTGCCGAGCCCCTGGACAACATTAAGAGGGTTCGAACCACACTGCAACAGGACAGTGTGGCTCATCAAGAGCTCGATTAGCAATTCGGCCTCCGTCCTAATCCCAATGAGGTAGTGGCATTCATACCACACGTCCATAACTATGCACTCAAAATTCCATGGGCATCGACGGAGGCACAAGCTATCCTGGATCCATGGTTCGGCCAGACCGATCCCGGACACACATATAACTTTACTATCTATTTTTCCTTGTTTCAAGCTTCTCCTATGAGGGTCTCTTTCGACGGCCTGATTAACGACTCCGTCAAAGGACAAACACACTGGATTGACACAGAGCACAGGCGTACATGGGAAGCCCTAGAGGCTAACCGTTTTCAGGACCCACGCGCAATCCGCCTTCGGGTATGGCATGTCAAATAGCCGGTTGCTTTTTGCATTATGTTGTACCAATGTGCTTGGACGCATAAACCCAACTATAATGGAAACAGTTCATGAGCCAAGTTCAAGGGCTCCGGACCCTATCTCTGTACTCCCTCCGTTTTCCTTTATATTTCTTATTTCCTAGCAGCCGTACACTCGGGTACGTGTCATATTTGCCAGGGGCTCCCCACCGCCCCGTGATACGGCAACAAAGCCCGAAATATCCCTAAAGATAAGTTTGGCACCCCGAATTTAGCATTATATGCATTGGCTCCGAATCATGTCTTTGGTTAATAGTTGGGTTGCCCGGCTCTTGTGCTTGCTACCCTACGTTCCGCTAAATCGGCTAGGGTAGTAAAGGGAGAACTACTGCAATTGTGCCCTGGCCTTGACCAGATGAACACCTCAGTAGAGAAAGCCGAAAACTGACTGTCATGATACGGCGAGAGCTGGTCAGCTGTTCGAGGGTCACAAATCATTGGAGATTTTTTTCCGCATTATGTGAAAGATCGGCACTTCCCGATCAGATACTGACAGCCCCCGGTTCGAACCAGGGGCTGCACCTATGCTTTATTATAAAACTCCTATGACTAAGTGAGGGCGTTTAAGCCGTACAGTCTGATTGCCTTGTTCATTGCTCTAAACAACTCCTTCAAGGGCCATACAATTGGATCAAGATTGTTTAGATTCCATCCTGAACACCTCCGTACTACTTACGTGAGGGCAAAAGCCGACGACTGGCCAACCCTCAGATTACATACTAAACGGCCGCACAGGAGGAAACAATTCAAAGCATAACAATATTATATTACAAAACGGGCTTTGTTCCAGTAATACAAGGCAAAGGCAACACGCATACATTTACTCAAATACAATATCCTGCGAACATTGCGCCGCCGCAAGACGAGAACCCTCCAAGACATCCGCAAAATACCATTTGGGTGTGCGGTGTTCCTTACCCTCCGGTGGCCCTCTGGTCACCTCGATGGCGTCCATCTTCGCCCACCACATCTTGCAATGGGCGAAGGCCATGCGTGCACCCTCAATGCAGGCTGAGCGCTTGACGACGTCCAGCCGAGGACATGCGCTCACCATTCGCCTCACGAGTCCGAAGTAGCTGCTTGGCATAGCTTCGGCTGGCCATAGCCAGATTATGACATCCTTCATGGCTAGTTCGGCCACCCTATGCAACTCCACCAGCTGTTTCAGCTGATCGGTGAAGGACACGGGATGCTCCGGCGCCGCATACTTTGACCAGAATAGCTTCTCAGTAGAACCCCATCCTTCAGCTCGGTAGAACTCCGCGGCATCTGATACACTGCGTGGCAAATCCGCAAATGCTCCTGGGGAACTCCGAACCCGGGTTAGTACAAGGTACTACTTCTCCGCATACTTGCTTTGCATCGTAAATGCCTTACCCTCTGTGATCTTCTTGGCCTCCTGGATCTCCTGGAGGGCAGCCTGGGCCTCATTCTGTGTGGTCTTCAGTCCCTTGAACCGACGCATCATGCTCCAAGGCTTCGTATTTATTGACCGCATCCTGGAGCTCCTGCTGGATTTCCATGACCTGGGCTGAGGGAGTCCTGGATTAGGGGGTCTTCGGACAGTCGGACTATATCCTTTGGCCGGACTGTTGGACTATGAAGATACGAGATTGAAGACTTCGTCCCGTGTCCGGATGGGACTCTACTTGGCGTGGAAGGCAAGCTAGGCAATACGGATATGTATATCTCCTCCTTTGTAACCAACCTTGTGTAACCCTAGCCCCCTCCGGTGTCTATATAAACCAGAGGGTTTTAGTCCATAGGACAACAGACAATCATACCATAGGCTAGCCTTTAGGGTTTAGCTTCTCTGATCTCGTGGTAGATCAACTTTTGTACTACTCATATTATCAAGAATAATCAAGCATGACGTAGGGTTTTACCTCCACCAAGAGGGCCCGAACCTGGGTAAAACATCATGTCCCCTGCCTCCTGTTACCATCTGCCTAGATGCACAGTTCGGGACCCCCTACCCGAGATCCGCCGGTTTTGACACCGACATTGGTGCTTTCATTGAGAGTTCCTCTGTGTCGTCACTGTTAGGCTTGATGGCTCCTTCAATCATCGATAGCGATGCAGTCCAGGGTGAGACTTTTCTTCCCGGATAGATCTTTGTATTTGGCAGCTTCGCACTGCGGGCCAACTCACTTGGCCATCTGGAGAAGATCGAGAGTTACGCCCCTAGCCACCAGGTCAGGTTTGGAAGCTTAAACTACACGGCCGACATCCGCGGAGACTTGATCTTCGATGGATTCGAGCCCCTGCCGAGTGCGTCGCACGGTCACGATGAGCATGATTTAGCTCTACCATCGGACAGTGTTCAGGAGACCGCACCGGCAACCGCTCCGACCCTCAATTCAGAGCCAATTGTGCCATCCATGGACGGGTGGGTAGACCCCGCCACGGAGGCCGTATTCTCAGCAGCGATCGAGTCGAGTATCGACCTTACCCTTCACGGGAGCCATGACGCCGAACTGCCGGATTCTTCCCCGGCCATGGACTCCGAACCGCCTGCGCCCGTGTCTATCGAATCCGACTGGGTGCCAATCATGGAGTTCACCTCCGCGGATATCTTTCAGCACTCGCCTTTCGGCGACATACTGAACTCTTTAAGGTCTCTCCCTTTCAGGAGAGTCCTGGCCAAATTATATTCGACAGGATTGGGATGCGGATGACGAAGAAATTTGCCACCCACCCACCACCAACTTAGTAGCCACTGTTGACAATTTGACTGACATGCTCGACTTCAACTCCGAAGACATCGATGGTATGGACGACGATGCGGGAGACAAAGAGGAACCACTGCCCACAGGGCATTGGACAGCCACCTCATCATATGATATATACATGGTGGACACACCCAAAGAAGGCAATGGCGACGAGACAGTGGAGGATGACCCCTCCAAGAAGCAACCCAAGCGTCGACGTCAGCGGCGCCGCTCAAAGTCTCGCAAAAGCAAAAGCGGTGACACCGGCACAGGAGATAATAGCACTCCGGACAGTGCCGAATACGACAACAATCCCCTCCGACAAGATTTAGAGCAGGAGGATGGAGAAGCCAGCCCTCCCGAGAGAGCGGCAGATGGAGAGGCGGAAGATGATAATTACATGCCTCCCTCCGAAGACGAGGCAAGCCTCGATGACGACGAATTTTTCGTGCCGGAGGATCCCGCCCAGCAAGAGCGCTTCAAGCGCCGGCTTATAGCCACGGCAAATAGCCTTAAGAAAAAGCAGTAGCAGCAGCTTCAAGCTGATCAAGATTTGCTAGCTGACAAATGGACTGAAGTCCTTGTGGCTGAGGAATATGAACTCGAACGCCCCTCCAAGAGTTACCCAAAGCGCAGGTTGCTACCCCGACTAGAGGAGGAAGCATTAAAACCTACATCTCCAGTGTAAGACGCGGCTGATCAGCCGCACCGTGGCCGCAATAGAGAGGCATTTCAGCCAAAAACTCAGCCCGCACCTCGACGCCACTCAAATAAAAATGACAAGGCACGGGGAAACACGCTAGACCTGTGAGAGGTATTGGAGGACAAAGCAAAACACGCAAGATCAATCTACGGATCATCAGGGCGTGCCACTGCGCGAGACAATAACTGTCACGTCGGATACAGTAGAAGTAAATCCGGCCAGGCCGAACACAGCGGACAAGACTCATTCGAGATGCGTCGCGACATATCCCACTATAGAGGCGCCGCACACCCCATATGCTTCACAGACGAAGTAATGGATCACCAAATCCCAGAGGGTTTCAAACCCGTAAATATTGAATCATACGACGGCACAATAGATCCTGCGGTATGGATCGAGGACTTCCTCCTGCACATCCACATGGCCCGCGGTGACGATCTACACGCCATCAAATACCTCCCACTCAAGATCAAAGGACCAGCCCGGCATTGGCTCAATAGCCTGCCAGCAGAATCCATTGGATGTTGGGAAGATTTGGAAGCCGCATTCCTCGACAACTTCCAGGGCACTTATGTGCGACCACCAGATGCCGATGACTTGAGCCACATAATTCAGTAGCCAAAGGAATCGGCCAGGAAATTCTGGACACGGTTCCTGACAAAGAAAAATCAAATCGTCGACTGTCCAAATGCAGAGGCCCTAGCAGCTTTCAAGCACAACATCTGCAACGAGTGGCTCGCCCGGCACCTTGGCCAGGAAAAGCCAAAATCTATGGCAGCCCTCACGACACTCTTGACCCGCCTTTGCGCGGGAGAAGATAGCTGGCTGGCTCGCAGCAATAACATATCAAAGAACGACGGTACTTCTGATACCAAGGATAGCAATGGCAGGTCACGTCGCCACAAACATAAGCGCCGCGTCAATAGTGACAATACCAAGGATACGGCAGTCAATGCCAGATTCAGAGGCTCTAAACCCGGTCAGCGGAAAAAGCCATTCAAAAGAAGCACTCTGGGCCCGTCCAGTTTGGACCGTATACTTGATCGCTCGTGCCAAATACATGGCACCCCCGACAAGCCAGCCAACCACACCAACAGGGAATGTTGGGTGTTCAAACAGGCCGGCAAGTTAAACGCCAAAAACAAAGATAAGGGGCTACATAGCAATGACGAGGAAGAGCCCCGGCAGCCGAACACCGGAGGATAGAAGAGGTTCCCCCCACAAGTGCGGACGATGAACATGATATACACAACCCACATCCCCAAGAGGGAGCGGAAGCGTGCGTTAAGGGATGTATATGCGTTGGAGCCGGTCGCCCCAAAGTTCAACCCATGGTCCTCCTGTCCGATCACCTTCGATCGCAGGGACCATCCCACTAGTATCCGTCATGGCGGATTCGCCGCACTGGTCCTAGACCCAATCATCGACGGATTTCACCTCACTCGAGTCCTTATGGACGGCCGTAGTAGCCTGAACCTTCTTTATCAGGACACAGTGCGCAAAATGGGTATAGACCACTCAAGGATCAAACCCACAAAGACCTTTAAAGGCGTCATACTAGGTGTAGAGGCCCATTGCATAGGCTCAGTCACACTGGAAGTGGTCTTCGGATCCCCGGATAACTTCCGAAGCGAGGAGTTAATCTTCGATATAGTCCTGTTCCGTAGTGGCTATCACGCACTGCTCGGCGAACCGCCTTTGCGAGATTCAATGCGGTACCGCACTATGCATATCTCAAGCTCAAGATGCCAGGACCTTGGGGGGTCATCACAGTCAATGGAAACACAGAGCGCTCTCTCCGCATGGAGGAGCACACTGTGGCCCTCGTAGCAGAAGCGCAAAGAAGCCTCTTAAGGCAATCCACCTATTCGGTGATTAACGACCCAGACAGCTTCAAGCGCGCCCGGAGTAATCGGCAACAAGACCGCCTGGCACATTCTGAGCTCGCATAGCAATGCGGCCCCCACCCCAGTTCCAGCCAAATGGCGAAATCCGTACCACGCGTACATAATTACGCATTGAAAGTACCATGGGCATAGATGGGGGGGCACGAATATGGCACGTCCCAAAACGCGGCTCAACCGCACTAGGGGCTTCCCGCCTTATTATTTTTTCTCTCTTCCAGGACTTTACTCTCTGGAAGCCCCGTCCGGCAATACGATTGTCGGACACACGATACAACAACCAAGGAGGCAGAAAGCTATGTCGCATCATGGAATTCCCAGGTGGTCTCTGATAACGAGTGAAATACCTGCTTTAAATACCATTCCTCAGCTTGCCCTTGCAGGGGACATGTCAAATAGTCCTACTTTTTGCTTATCGCACTACTTGTATCATTCTGCTTCGACGCACCTTTTTGAATAAACAATGCATAGCACTAGACTATTATCGCATTCTTCTTTTTTATACATATATATGTTCATTCATGACATTCAGCACCCGTACACTCTGGTACGGCCAATACGCCAGGGGCTTAAGTGTACCCCATAATACGGCGTGAGAAGTCCAAACACTTTCGACAGTGCGGCACCCCGAACTTATAGCATTATATGCATTAGCTCCGAATCATGTCTTGGGTCAATAGTTGGGTTTGCCCGGCTCTCATGTTTTGGTACCTTATGTTCCGCTATATCGTCTAAGGTAGCACTGGGAGAACTACTGCGATTGTGCCCCGGTTCATCTGGGCTAAGCACCTCAGTAGAGAAAGCTAAAACTAACTGTCATGATAAGGCGAGAGTTGGTCGCTGTTCGAGAGGTCTCGAGTCCCTAAAGACTTATGCCGCTTAGAGTGAGGAGTCGGCCTTGTCCGGCTTAAAGGCGTGTATAGCACCCCAAATTCGGCCTTCCGAATACTAGGGTGAGGGAGTCTAGGATTAGGGGGTATCCGGACAGCCGGATTATATTCTTTGGCCGGGCTGTTGGACTATGAAGATACAAGATTGAAGACTTCGTCTCGTGTCCGGATGGGACTCTACTTGGCGTGGAAGGCAAGCTAGGCAATACGGATATGTATGTCTCCTCCTTTGTAACCGACCTTGTGTAACCCTAGCCCCCTCCAGTGTCTATATAAACCGGAGGGTTTTAGTCCGTAGGACAACAGACAATCATACCATAGGCTAGCTTCTAGGGTTTAGCCTCTCCGATCTCGTGGTAGATCAACTCTTGTAATACCCATATCATCAAGAATAAATCAAGCAGGACGTAGGGTTTTACCTCCATCAAGAGGGCCCGACCTGGGTAAAACATCATGTCCCCTGCCTCCTGTTACCATCCGCCTTAGACGCACAGTTCGAGACCCCCTACCCGAGATCCGTCGGTTTTGACACCGACATTGGTGCTTTCATTGAGAGTTCCACTGTGCCGTCGCCAGAAGGAAGGATGTCTTGTCTCGTCTTTAAAGATGGTACTACTGTTGGGGGAGCTTTGGCTGTCGGCCAAACTCTCCAGCTAGGCAGTTTCATCATGACCGCCTGTTCGGCTGCCGCGCCAACGATGACTTCTCGGGTCATCGAAAACAGCCTCCACGTCAAATCGGCACTCGCCGAACAAATGGATCCAATGGAGCTCGCTTCCTTAAACGAGCTCTTGGATCGCATCGCCGCCTTGGGACTCACTATGGACTATGACCGGATTGGGCTTAAACCCGATCAAAGGGAGATTAACTCTCCACCGGTCACCCAACATATTGTAGTGTGGAGGAACAATGCGGCGACCTTTCCTCTATCTTGAGGACCAACTACGTCCGGATTCCCGAGCTCTCCGAGCCGGATGCCCGTTCGCGGAAGGACAACATCCAATCCCTGAACTTAGAATCAGGCAGCGGGCTAGGATTATTGGCTAACACCCCGGAACCGGAACTTCCAAAATTGGAAACTCCTTGGCCCCTGGATCCCAGATCGGGTAAGGGTTCGGATTCAATTCCACCCACCCACCCAAACATAAGTGATCTTTCCCACATCAGACAAGAGCCCCAGGAAACAGTACATCACTATTGGACCAGATTCCTCCTTGTGATGAACAAGGTTAAGGACTGTCGCGAGGAAGACGCAATCTTATTTTTCTGCAATAATTGCACGGACAAGGGAATCCTTAACGCCATAAATCGCCGTGAGATACCATGCTTCGCTGACTTGGCGTCCATAGTACGAAAATACTGCGCGATGGAAAGTGCCTGGAAAACCGAAACAAACTTTTGGGTTAATCCGGCCCTAAATGCGAACCCAGTCCGAAATAAAAGGGTGCACTATCAAAAGACACCCGGGTCAACTACCAAAAAGCAAAAACCCTCTATAGGGCATGGAACCGTACTGGAGGGATGGCTCAATGGACCGTTTAAAATTTATAATACAGAGGGCGCCATACCAACACATAGCCTTAGAGCATGTTGGATACTCCGGCAGGTAGCCAAAAGTGGCGAGGATCTCCTAATTCCTGAAGCCACAGAGCACCATCCCAGAAATACCAATACGGTATAAACGGTCTTCGAGACCTTCGCATCAAATAATAGGCAAAAGCAAACACTCCACAGCCTTGCCGAAATCTACCATGTGGCGACAATAAACCCATGGAGTGACACGGCTATTACTTCCAATGCCAGTGACGAACCTAAATTCCGAACAGCCCGAGCACCAGCCGCATTGGTCCTCAGTCCAATTGTGGACGGCTTTCGACTCACCAAGGTGCTCATGGACGGCGGCAGTGGATTAAACCTCATCTATGAGGAAACCCTTCAAAAAATGGAAATAGACTGGAACCGCATCGAGCGAAGTAGCACAACTTTTAGAGGAATAATCCCCAGTCGAGAAGCGCGCCGTACAGGCAAAATCACACTAGATGTGGTGTTCGGCACGCCGGAGAATTATAGGTCCGAAGAGATTACGTTCCAAGTGGCCCCGTTCAATAGCGGATACCATGCCCTTCTAGGGCGGGGGGCGTTCACAATCTTCCAAGCCATACCCCATTACGGGTACATGAAGCTCAAAATGCCCGGGCCCAACAAAATCATCACTCTCGCTAGCGATCCGGACACAGCACTCCGCGCCGAAAACAAGACAGCCGCATTGGCCCTCGAGGCATTATCCGAAGCCCTCGCGGTCGAGGAACTGACTGCACTGCTCTCCACGGTGGATAGGGACAACGTGATACTTGATAAGGATCCAAGTCTACCTCCTTTAAACCAGCGGATGAAACAGTCAAAATCCAAGTCCATCCAACGGACCCTACAAAAACAACCACTATCGGGGCACGGTTAAGCCCCGCCGTGGACGCCGCACTACGAGATTTCCTGCGCGATAATTGGGACATATTCGCCTGACATCCCTCAGATATGCCAGGAATCCCACGCAGGCTGGCCGAGCACAGCCTCAATATCCTAAAAGGATTCAAGCCGGTCAAGCAAGCTCTTCGGCGTTTCTCTGAACCTAAGAGACAAGCTATGGGAGAGGAACTAGCCAATTATTGGAGGCCGGATTCATTAGATAAATAAAACACCCAGACTGGCTAGCAAACCTGGTTATGGTACCAAAGAAGGATAAATCCTGGCGCCTGTGCATCGATTTTGAGGACCTCAACAAGGCCTGCCCAAAGGATCCCTTCCCCCTCCCCGCATCAATCAAATTATTGATGCTACCGCAGGACATGACTCATTGTGTTTCCTCGATGCATACTCCGGCTACCACCAAATTAAGATGGCGGAGCCCGACCAAGCCGCAACGGCATTCATCACACCATACGACCCCTTCCGCTTCAACACAATGCCCTTTGGGCTCAAAAATGCCGGCGCAACATATCAGCGCATGATTCAGACATGCCTGGCAAACCAGATCGGCAAAACAGTGGAGGCATACGTAGATGATGTGGTCGTCAAAACCAAGCATGTCGACTCTCTAGTAGACGACTTAAGACTCACATTCGATAACCTCCGAACATATGACATCAAGCTCAACCCAGAAAAATGCGTTTTCGGCGTGCCCGCCGGAAAGCTCCTGGGCTTCATTGTATCCGACAGAGGAATTGAAGCAAATCCAGCCAAGATCCGAGCTCTGTCACAGTTGGATATCCCAACAGACCTCAAACAAATCCGGGCGGCTCTAAGCCGCTTTATCTCCCGTCTGGGGGAAAAGGCATTACCCCTGTATCGCCTCCTACGGCGCATCAAACACTTCGAGTGGACGGATGCCACCATAGCCTGATTGGAAAAATAAAAGCCATATTAGCAACCAACCCAGTCATGGCCGCGCCAAACATTGGTGAACCGATGCTGTTATACATTGCGGCAACCCATCAAGTTGTGAGCGCAGTGCTCGTCGTCGAACGAGAAACGGACGGTCATAAATTCCCCCTTCAAAAGCCGGTCTACTATGTATCCACTGTCCTTACTCCATGCAAGTCACGGTACCCGCATTATCAAACATAGCATACGCGGTATTCACGGCATCCCGGAAACTGCAACACTACTTTCAAGAGTGTTCGATAATAGTAGCCTCGGAAGTGCCACTTAATGATATTATAAACAACCGCGACGCCACGGGCCGGATTGCCAAATGGGCCATTGAGCTCCTCCCGTTCGACATAACTTAGAAGCCATGGCGAGCCATTAAGTCGCAAGTACTGGCCGACTTTGTCGCCGAATGGATGGAAGCCGAACTCCCTAAAGAGTACGGCGTGTATTCCAACTGGATCATGCACTTCGACGGCTCCAAAATGTTGGCTGGTCTGGGGGCTGGCTTCGTTTTGACGTCCCCAACTGGAGATACAGTTCAATACGTACTCCAGATAATGTATACGGACTCCAACAACGCAGCCGAATATGAGGCCCTTTTACATGGTCTCCGGATGGTAGTATAAATGGGCATTCAACGCCTAGAGGTGCGGGGGGATTCGAACCTTGCAATATCCCAAATAAATGGAGACTTTGATGCCAAGGACCCGAAAATGGCGGCCTATCACAACGCCGTCCTAAAAATGTCAGCTCGGTTCAAGGGGCTCGAATTTCATCGTGTGGCTCGGGAAAACAATCAGGCGGTGGATATCCTCGCCCGCATTAGCGCAAAACGCGACGTGGTCCCCCCAACAATATTTCTGGAGAGGCTGATCAAGCCATCCGTGGTATGGGAAGGGGACACCAGTAACAATAATCTGGACCCGGCCAAAATACCCGATACCGAACACTCTGACACAATCGGAGGCCCCACCACCGAAATAACACCTTCGGCCCACGTAATAATGGCCATCATATCCCCGTGGACAAAACCATTCCTGGCCTACCTAGCTAGGCAGGAACTTCCGGAGGACCAAAATAAGGCACGCTGCATAGTGCGGCGATCTAAGGCCTATAGGGTCCATGAGGGAGAATTGTACAAAAAAAGCACTATCGGAGTCCTTCAAAGGTGTATCTCCAAAGAGGAAGGACGGAACCTTTTGGCAGAAAATCACACCGGACTCGGCGGTCACCATGCCGCAACCCGGGCTCTTGTCAGCAAGGCCTTCCGTACAGGATTCTATTGGCCAACGGCCCAGGCAGATGCACAGGACTTGGTCCAACGTTGCACCGGTTGCCAGCTCTTTGCAAATCAAAGCCACATGCCACCCACCGCCCTCCAAACAATCCCCATTACGTGGCCCTTCATGGTCTGGGGCCTTGACATGGTTGGACCCCTTAAAGGGGGAACCCACAAGAAAAAATACTTACTGGTCATGGTGGATAAATTCACCAAATGGACAGAGGCCAAACCTGTTAAAACAGCCGAATCCGGACCGGTGATAGACTTCATATCCGAGGTCGTACACCGTTATGGTGTCCCTCACAGCATCATCACTGACAACGGCACAAACTTTACTGTCGATGAGGTAAAACTCTGGTGCAGCAAAATGGGCATCAGGCTTGATTATGCTTCGGTCTATCACCCACAAACCAACAGTCAAGTGGAGCGTGCGAACACTCTTATAATGAGCGGCATTAAACCCAGGATAGTGCGGTCTTTAACAGAGTCTAACACGCACTGGGTAGAGGAGCTCGACTCCGTACTCTGGGGGTACAGACCACGCCGAACTGTAGTACCGGATATACACCCTTCTTTATGGTGTACGACGCAGAGGCAGTCTTGCCCTGTGACATAATTCATGACTCACCTCGAGTGCGCATGTACGAAGAAAGAGAAGCCGAGCTTGATTGGCAGGATAGTCTGGACACCTTGGAGGAGGAGTGCGACGTGGAAAAAGCCCGTTCCGCATTTTATCAGCAACAGGCTCGCAGATACCAAAGCAGAGAAGTACGGGCCAAAACTTATAACATTGGCGAACTAGTTCTACATCTGCCGGATAAGAAAAAGAACAAGCTCGAGCTCAAACGGGAAGGTCCCTTCATTATTGACCAAGTTCGACTGGTGGAGCGTACCGACTGCGGGATGCATCGACTAATTGACTCAATCCGAACCCATGGAACGTGGCTAGGCTCTGAAGATTCTACGCCTAGCGCCGGACCCTCTGTTCGTCCCCTTCCTCTGTCCATTTTTTATACATTATTTGTCTTGTTTTCTTTCTTTCTTTTATTCTTTCTCTAGGCCTTCAAAGGCCAACTTGCGCCTCGTTTGCACATTACAGATGTGCTAGCCGCGCTCATCATACCTGGGGCTTCTTTCACAGAAGCTTAATTATTTATCTGGGCCTCAGGCCCCGCACATGTGTCATGCTTCCGCATGTACCTTTTTTGCCATTATGTGCATCGATATGACTTAAGTTTTGGCCAAGCTGGGTTGCTTGGCTCTTGTATTTAGGCCGTACGTTCCCATTAATTCGGCTAGGGCATAAGGGGAGCACCTCTGCGATTGTTACTGTCGGGTCAGCCGAATGTGTACCTCAGACTAGGTGAAGCCGAAAGTTAGCGTTCTTAAGGGAATATTCGGTCGGTGAACAAAAGGTGATTCTTATTTATTGTCCATATCTGCCCCCAGATGTTTTTCCTACGTTTCCTATCGCAGTCCGGACATGCACTCTAGGGCATGCTTACCCAGGGAAAGGAACCCTTAACGGAACTATTCTCCCTGGAAGATGTTTCTTACTACCCATGTAATATAACATAACTAGTTGGGCACTTATCTGTTCAAGCACTAATGACCCCTACGCCTGGTCTCCACGCATACCCCGGTTCTTATATAACTGAGCGAGTATTCGGATACACTCCGGAATATCGGGTCCCGAGGTTGAAGCGAAAAGGTCCGCCAAGACAAATGATCTAGCTAGAAGGCATTATACATGTCACTTTCATTACATAGTCATGCAGACTGACTAAATTCCTCTTCTATACCATCCAACAGGCGGTCCAGCTTACAATCCTGTTGGGAATACTTTGCGGCTAATTCTACTTGCCCATAAACTAAGCTAACGGGGATCTCTTTTCCGTCGGGCCCCACAGGTCCGACCTCGGCCATGTGATTTGGGTCTGCCTTGGTATACCGCGTCTTCACCATGGCCCAGGCTTCTCTGGCACCCTGTCGGCAGGCTGATATCTTCCATAATTGTAAGCGCCGCCGTGCTCCCTTGAGCTTCTCCGCAAGCTCTGCAACGCCCTCTGGCAGGGAGACAGACGGCCACAAGGCCTAGGCAACACCCTGCATCACCTGCCGAACTTGTTCATGCAGATGTGACAGCTCGGATAGAAGATCACCCGCAGACCCGGGCATTTCCTCCGCGGGACGACCCGTCAGCATACCTACAGACACAATGCTGTTAGTCGGCTTCTTCGCCGAACTCCTTTAAAAGGATTCGGTCAAGCACTTACTGAAAATGCCGCGCCGAAGCCACTTATTCTCCTTCTCGGAGTCTACAAGCTGGCCCCGAACGTCTTTTAGTTCCACGCTCAGCTTAATATTGGCATCTTGGAGATTGTTTTTCTCCCGCCTAACCTCAGTCAGCACGCGTTTGCCAGCCTCTAGCTATCGCATAACATGCTGGTCCACCGGATTTTCTCCGGATTCATGCTGGTCCATGCCGGACATTATATGGTAACCATCATTCTTTAAAGTAAATGTTACCAGCAGGTGACTTTTTCGGTTCCTGCAATGCGGCCACAGCAACCCGCAGTTGGGTTTTGCATTCCTCTAGCTCCTGTGACAGTCTAGTATTCTTCTCTATAAGAACCTGCACAATAAAGATGATCCTTAAATCAGTTCTGCTAACTGTTTCAAGTCTCAGGGGCTACTGATACATATAAATCTTCAGATTTACTTACCCGTACATCCTTTACATACTGATTCGTGGCTCTGGCTAGACCATCTTGAGCAGCTCGGAGGTACGCCTCTCCAGAATTGAAGGCATCAAATGCCTCTGGTGAGAAACAAGCGTCACGGAGTACGGCCTGACTGCGCCTATGATTCATGGCACTTTCCACCTCTGAGTTTGTAGCGGATAACCTATCTGCATCCTCTGTAGGGGGATTATCCGGCGCCCGCCCCATATCGGCTTCCGCCTCTATGTCCGGTCCTGGCGCCCGGCTGGTGGAAGCATGATTAGTAACATCGCCGGACATATTCCATGGCGAGCGTTTTTTCTGTTAAAGAAACACGAGTGTCATTATATTCCGAGAAAGACGACAACCACGGAGCGGGGTTGGTTATACCTTTGCGCCGGCGCCTCCGTCCTGACCGCCTTCCTTTTTGGCCTACCCGGCCTCGGTGCCTCCTGTTGGCGCGTTGCTGCGGGTTCGGCAGGGCGTCCCAAATGCCTTCCCTGTAAAATTGCCATGTGTATATGGGAGCAGGGAGATATAAGTTACCCAGCTTGGAGGATTGTACATGGAGAATCCATCCCGTGGCTTGATGTGGGTGAACTTCTCTTCCTCACTGAGGGAGTCCTGGATTAGGGGGTGTCCAGATGGCCGGACTATACCTTCAGCCAAACTACTGGACTATGAAGATACAAGATTGAAGACTTCGTCCCGTGTCCGGAAGGGACTTTCCTTGGCGTGGAAGGCAAGCTTGGCGATATGGATATGCAGATCTCCTACCATTGTAACCGACTTTGTGTAACCCTAACCCTCTCTGGTGTCTATATAAACCGGAGGGTTTTAGTCCGTAGGACAACATAGACAACAACAATCATACCATAGGCTACCTTCTAGGGTTTAGCCTCTTCGATCTCGTGGTAGATCTACTCTTGTACTACCCATATCATCAATATTAATCAAGCAGGACGTAGGGTTTTACCTCCATCGAGAGGGCCCGAACCTGGGTAAAACTTCGTGTCCCTCGCCTCCTGTTACCATCCGGCCTAGACGCATAGTTCGGGACCCCCTACCCGAGATCCGCCGGTTTTGACACCAACATTGGTGCTTTCATTGAGAGTTCCTATGTGTCGTCGCCGTCAGGCTTGATGGCTCCTACAATCATCAATGGCGATGCAGTCCAGGGTGAGACCTTCCTCCACGAACAGATCTTCATTTTCGGTGGCTTCGCACTGCGGGCCAATTCACTTGGCCATCTGGAGCAGATCGAAAGCTATGCCCCTGGCCGTCTGGTCAGATTTGGAAGCTTAAACTACACGGCTGACATCCGCGGGGACTTGATCTTAGACGGATTCGAGCCACTTCCAAGCGCGCTGCACTGTCACGACGAGCATGATCTAGCTCTGCCGCCGAACAGTGCCCTGGAGGCCGCACCCGCATCGGCTTCGACCCTTAATTTGGAGCCAACTGCGCCGATCGAGGATGGGTGGTTGGACGCCGCCTCGGGGGCTGCGATCCCAATGGCGATCGAGCCGAACACCAGCCCCGTACTCTGCAAGACTCGTGACTCCAAGGAGCCGGACACCTCTCCGGACTCCGAACCCTCCGCGCCCCTGCCGATCGAATCCGATTGGACGCCGATCATGGAGTTTACTGCCGCGGACATCTTTTAGCACTCGACTTTCGGCGATATTCTAAAGACACTGAAGTCTCTCTCTTTATCAGGAGAGCCCTGGCCGGACTACGGTCCGCAAGGTTGGGATTCGGACGATGAAGAAATTCAAAACCCACACACCACCCACTTTGTAGCCACTGTCAACGACTTAACCGACATGCTCGACTTTGACTCCGAAGACATCGACGGTATGGATGCCGATGAAGGAGACGATGAAGAACCAACGCCTATCAGGCCCTGGAAAGCCACCTCGTCATATGACCTATACATGGTGGACACCCCAAAAGAAGGAGATGGCGATGGAACAGCGGAGGATGACCCCTCCAAGAAACAGCCTAAGCGCCAGCGTCAGCGGCGCCGCTCAAAATCCCGCCAAAACAAATACGGTGATTCCAGCACGGGAGATAATAATACTCCAGAAAGTGCCGAAGAAAACCCCCTCCAGCAAGATTTAGCACAGGAGGATGGAGAAACCAGCCCTCATGAGAGAGCGGCAGACAGAGAGGTCGAGGACGATAATTATATGCCTCCCTCGGAAGACGAGGCAAGCCTCGACGATGACGAATTCATTGTGCCACAGGATCCCATCGAGCAAGAGCGTTTTCAACGCAGGCTTATGGCCACGGCAAGAAGCCTCAAGAAAAAACAGCAACAGCTTAGAGCTGATTAAGATTTGCTAGTCGACAGATGGACTGAAGTCCTTGCGGCCGAAGAGCATAAACTTGAACGCCCCTCCAAGAGCTACCCAAAGTGCAGGTTGCTACCCTAATTAGAAGAGGAAGCACTTGATGCGGCCGACCGGCCACCTTGTGGCCGCAACAGAGAGGCCTCTCGGCCCTCCACTCAAGCCGCACCCCGTACCAAGGCACAGGAACATGCGCCGAACTTACGAGATATGTTGGAGGACAAGGCAAGGCAAACAAGATCGATCTACGGATCGCGTGGGCGCCCCACGGCTTGAGACGGTAACCGTCACGCCGGCCACAAATTCGGCAGGGCCGAACACAGTAGACAAAGCTCATTGGAGCTACGTCGTGATATAGCCCAGTATAGAGGCGCCGCACACCCACTATGCTTCACAGACAAAATAATGGATCATCAAATCCCCGAGGGTTTCAAACCCGTAAGTATCGAATCATATGATGGCACAACAGATCCTGCAGTATGGATCGAGGATTATCTCCTTCATATCCACATGGCCCGCGGCGATGATTTCCACGCCAGCAAATACCTCCCACTCAAGCTTAAAGGACCAGCTCGGCATTGGCTTAACAGCTTGCCAACAGGATCAATCAGTTGTTGGGAGGACCTGGAAGCCGCATTCCTCGACAATTTCCAGGGCACTTATGTGCGACCCCCAGACGCCGATGACCTAAGTCACGTAATTCAGCAGCCAGAGGAATCGGCCAGGCAATTCTGGACACGGTTCCTAACAAAGAAAAATCAAATAGACGACTATCTGGACATTGAGGCCCTAGCAGCCTTCAAGCACAATATCCGTGATGAGTGGCTTGTCCGGCACCTTGGACAGGAAAAGTCGAAGTCTATGGCAGCACTCACGACACTCATGACCCGCTTTTGCGCGGGAGAAGACAGCTGGCTTGCTCGTAGCAACAATATGACCAAGAACCCAGGTAATTCAGATACCAGGGACAGTAGTGGCAGGTCGCGTCGCAACAAGCAGAAGCGCCGCATTAACGGCGACAATGCTGAGGATACAGTAGTTAATGCCGAATTCAGAGGCTCTAAATCCGGTCAGCGAAAAAAGCCATTCAAAAGGAATCCTAGGGGCCCGTCCAGTTTGGACCGAATACTCGACCGCTTGTGCCAGATACATGGCACCCCCGAAAAGCCGGCCAATCACACCAACAGGGATTGTTGGGTGTTCAAGCAGGCAGACAAGTTAAACGCCGAAAATGAAGACAAGGGGCTACATAGCGATGACGACGAGGAGCCCGGGCCACCGAACAACAGTGGACAGAAGGGTTTCCCCCCACAAGTGCGGACGGTGAACATGATATACGCAACCCACATCCCCAAAAGGGAGCGGAAGCGCGCGTTAAGGGACGTATACGCGGTAGAGCCCGTCGCCCCAAAGTTCAGCCCATGGTCCTCCTGCTCGATCACCTTTGATCGAAGGGACCATCCGCCTAGCATCCATCATGGCGGATTCGCCGCATTGGTTCTAGACCCAATTATTCAAAAATTACATCCTTCGCACACTCGTCCGCTACAAGACGGGCACCCTTCAGGACACCATCATCATACATCTCAGGATGGCGATGCTCCTTGCCCTACGGCGGCCCCTCCTTCACCAGCTTCTCAGTGTCCATCTTTGCCTAGTGCACCTTCGAACGGGCAAAAGCCCGGCGTGCACCTTTGATGCAGACGGGCCGCTTTATAACTTCTAGCCGTGGGCGGGCATCCACAAGCCGCCTCACCAGGCCGAAGTAGCTGTTGGGAAGAGAGTTGCCAGGCCACATCCAGACTATAAAGCCCCTCATGGCCTGTTCGACCGCCTTGTGCAGCTCGACCAGTTGCTTCAGCTGGTCGCTCACCGGCATCGGGTGTTCGATCCAAGTATACTGAGACCAGAACAACTTCTCCGTCGAGCTTCCCTCCTCGGCCTGGTAGTACTTTGCGGCATCCGACACGTTGCGGGGCAAATCTGTGAATGCTCTTGGAGAGCTCCGGATTCGGGTAAGTAACAAGTAATTTGCTTTCACATGCTTGCTTTGCATATTGAATGCCTTACCCGCCGCTATCTTCCTCATCGCCTCAATTTCCTGGAGGGCCTTTTGGGCTTCAGCCTTGGCATTCTTTGTGCTCTCAAGGGCCGTGGCAAGCTCGGACTCTCGCGTCTTCGAGTCAAGCTCCAAAGCCTCGTGCTTCTTCACGAGAGCCTGGAGCTCTTGCTGCCCCTCGCCCACCCGCGCCTCTTGTTTTCCCCGCTCGGTGCGCTCCTTGGCCACGTTGTTTTCGGCCTCGGACAGCGCTTGCTTTAGGGTCGCCACTTCAGTCATGGCCCCTGGCACATTCATGATGATCCTATCATTTCGCAACCACATTTTCTTTTTTATATATAAGACAAGGTATTACTTACCATTGTTCTCCTCGAGCTACCTCTTGGCAAGGCCGAGCTCTTTCCCAGACCGCTCGAGGTTCTACTTCAGTGCGGCGACCTCCGTAGTTAGTGTGGCAGAGGTCAGCAGCGAAGCCTGCAGACGCATACAGACATACTTATATTAGACTCCTGCAGATATTATTTGATCCTCTATTCGGCTTTTCTTTGTGAACACCAAACAGAGCATCAGGGGCTACTGTCTATGCGGTAATATTTTTCCTATATTTTAAATACTTACCTCAAAGCCTGTTAGAAGGTTGGTACAGGCCTCAGTCAGTCCGCTCTTGGCGGACTGAACCTTCTTGATCACCGCACTCATAATAGTGCGGTGCTCTTCGTTGATGGAAGCGCCGCGAAGCGCTCCCAGCAGGTTGTCCGGTGCCTCTGGTTGGACAGAGGTCACCGGCACGGGCGGCTTGCCCCTCTTGGAAGGGGGCCGCCTGCCCGAGTCCGGAACCACTAGAGGTTCCGGCGCGGTGTTCGGCTGAGGGCCGAACTCGGAGCCCCTGGGAGCCTTGCTCCCTTGGCACCTGGAGTCTGGAAGGTCGCCTTGAGGCGCCTCCGGGTCTACCTCCCCTCGATTCGGTGCCCCTTGTGACAATACCTCGACATTTTCTGTAGGGAGAGGAGAGGAGGCGGATGGAAGTGGATCACTATCCATATCCGACGAGTCCAAGGAGCCGTCCGACGAGGATACGTCGATGCGGGCTCGGGGCGGACTGCATGATTATATTTGACGTTAGGAGAAGCAGTGCAATAAAAGTATGATGTGAGTTACTCTGGTATCCGAATAATTACGACTTCGCCAGGGGCTTGGCCCTGAGTAACCACTCGTCTTCGCCGTCGGCGGCGGTGGTGGAACAGTCCGGAAGGAGAGTCCTTCCTTTCTTGGACCCTTCGGCCTCCCCGGTTGGGGCGGCCTTCCTTTTCCTGTCTCCCCTGGCTGGAGGGGGAGAATCTTCCTCTTCCTCCTCCTCGTTCTCACGGGAGGAGGGCGTCTTGGAGTTATCGGACGATGAGTCCGATACCACCTGGCGCCGGGAACTCTTTCGGGTTCCCTTGGCCTTCTTCTTGGTCTTATCCGGCACCTCGTAAGGAGCTGGAGTCCGCATCTCTGTCAGGAGAGCGTCCGCAGGGTCCTCGGGCAGAGGGGCCGGACAGTTAATCTGCCCCGATGTCTCCACCCAGTCCTGTCAAAGGCATGGGAGCTCAGACACCGCACATGGTTAAGCTATGGGAAATAAATACCATACCAGATGTACAGGACTTACCGAATTCACATAAGGAGGAGGGACCTCGGCGCCCTTGAACAGCACCTTCCAGACGTCCTTATGTGTCATGTCGAAGAGCTCGCGTAGAGTCTGGTGCTGGGCCGGGTCGAACTCCCATAAGTTGAAAGCCCGTTGTTGACACGGGAGGATCCGGCGGAAGAGCATGACTTGGACTATGTTGACAAGCTTAAGTGTCTTGCTTGTCATGTTCTGGATACTCTTCTGGAGTCCGTCTAGCTCCATCGATGAACCCCAGGAGAGGCCCTGGTCCTTCCAAGAAGTGAGCCACTCGGGGGCCGCCACCCAGTTGGTGTCGCGCGGCTCGGTGATGTAGAACCACCCAGATTGCCACCCCTTTATGGTCTCCACGAAGGAGCCCTCGAGCCACGTAACGTTGGGCATTTTTCCCACCATGGCTCCGCCACATTCCTCTTGTTGGCCTCCTACTATCTTCGGCTTGATATTGAAGGTCTTCAGCCACTGGCCGAAGTGGGGCTGGATGCGGAGGAAAGCCTCGCACACAACGATGAACGCCGAGATGTTGAGGATGAAATTCGGGGCCAGATCATGAAAGTCCAGCCCATAGTAGAACATAAGGCCGCGGTCGAATGGATGGGGGGAAACCCCAGTCCGCGGACGCAGTGGGGGAGGAAAACCACCCTTTCATGAGGTTCCCAGGTAGGGACGATCTGCCCTGCAGCTGGCAACCGGTGCGCGATATCCGTGGCTAAGTATCCGGCCCCGCGCAGCTTTTTGATGTCTCTCTCCGTGACGGAGGAGACCATCCACTTGCCTCCCGCTCCAGGCATGTTGGAGAAGGTTGAGGAGAAGAATGTGGACTTGGGCGCTGGAGCTCGAGTGCGCAAGAATGGATGAGCAAGGAGGAACAAGGCGTGGGTAGAAAAAGGTGAACTCTTATCCCTTTATAAGGGCGAACAAAACTATGCACCCCCACTAGCCTGGTAAAACTCGCTTATCCCCAAGTGCCGTAATTGATGGCGCGGTTGGGTTACCCATGTTCGTATTGATGAGAATCCCATGATAAGGGGAACACGATCTCTGCTTTGACAAGACGTGTCAAGAAACCGCCTCGCGTATGTGCGGGGCTGGTTAAAGAAAAACAGTTCAAATAATTATAGGGCCATGGCGTGATGTCATGTTGCCAAAACGTGTCAGCAGATTAGATTTGTGGAAATATTATTCTCTCTACGGTGGTATGTGGAACTTGTTTTGCAGGGTCGGACACTATCCTTGTATTCAAACTCTTCCGTGGTGTATTCGGAGGAGGAACCCGCCTTGCAATGCCGAAGACAACACTGCACACCGGACTCATCGTCATTGAAGCCTGGTTCAGGGGCTACTGAGGGAGTCCTGGATTAGGGGGTCTCCGGACAGCCGGACTATATCCTTTGGCCGGACTGTTGGACTATGAAGATACGAGATTGAAGACTTCGTCCTGTGTCTGGATGGGACTCTACTTGGCGTGGAAGGCAAGCTAGGAAATATAGATATGTATATCTCCTCCATTGTAACCGACCTTGTGTAACCCTATCCCCCTCCGGTGTCTATATAAATCAGAGGGTTTTAGTCCGTAGGACAACAGACAATCATACCATAGGCTAGCTTTTAGGGTTTAGCCTCTCTGATCTCGTGGTAGATCAACTCTTGTACTACTCATATTATCAAGAATAATCAAGCAGGACGTAGGCTTTTACCTCCATCAAGAGGGCCTGAACCTGGGTAAAACATCTTGTCCCCTGCCTCCTGTTACCATCCGCCTAGACGCACAGTTCGGGACCCCCCTACCCGAGCTCCGCCGGTTTTGACACCGACACGGGCCTTGGACTTCTTACGAGTGGCCTGCTGCTGGAAAGCCTTCTCCTCGGCCTCACCCAGGGCCTTCTTCAGGGCCTCGACCTCGGTCGCAACTCCTACACATATTACAACACAGCCGTCAATATACATCGCCCGTCCTTTCTAACGAATAGCAAGTAGTCACTCGCCTTGCTTCTCCTTGAGCAGAACCTTGACCTCGCCGAGCTCGTTCTCGGTCCACTCCAGCCTCTGCCTCAGCTCAGAGACTTCGGCAGCATGAGAGGTCGCGGCCAACAGCGACGCCTGCTCATTCATACATGCAACGTTAGTCTCCTACAATAGAAGAATTGATCCTCTGTCCGGTCATTCCTACCGAACACCAGATAGTGTCTCATGGGCTACTGGCTACACGGGGTTTTTCTCTTTCTTACCTCAAAACCTATCAACAGGCTACTGCAGGCTTCGTCCAGTGCACCCTTGGCGGACTTAATCTTCTCGATCACCGCACCCATAAGGACACGATGCTCGTCCACGACAGAGGCGCTTCGAAGCGCCTCCATCAGGTTATCCGGCGCCCCTGGACGGACAAGGGCCATCGGTTGGAGCTACGCATCCCTCTCCTTTAAAGGGGGCCACTCGCCCGACTCCGGGGCCATATGGGCCTCCGGAATCATATTCGGCTGAGGGCTCAATTGTATGCAGCCATCTACGCCAATCTCCATGGGGATCGGTTCCCCCATGTATCCGGCAGTGGAGGTCTCGCCCTATGGCGCCTCCCGGATAGCGTCTTGGCCTCCTCCCCGCTTCTGAGCGGTCCTCCGGGATAACACCTCGGTGTTGTCCCTGGCCCCAGGATAATAAGCAGGCGGTGGCGACATGCTCGCCATCTCCGACGAGGCCAGCAAACCTCCAGATGAGGATCGCTGGGTAAGGTCGCGAGCCGGGCTATAATAGTGCAATTAACTATGTTATAATAATAAAGAGAAAGGGTCGGATGTGCGCATGAGAGAGTCGTGTCACTTACGATGCGGCCGGGGGCTTTGCGCGGGGGCGTCTCTCCGGACTGCTGTCAACGTCCCACGTGGTGTTGACCACTGGGACGCTTTTCCCCTTCTTGGGCGTGTCCGCCTCCGGATGCGCCGAAGCCGCCCTCTTCTTCTTCCTCTCCTTAGGGGGAGGGTTTTTTTCCTCCTCCTCCTCTTCCTTGCTGTTGTCCTCAGGGACAGAGGAATGGGCTTCGTCGTCTTCGGACGCCATGTCCGAAGTGCCCTTGCGACGGGGGCCACACTTGGCCCCCTTGGCCTTCTTCTCCCGCGCCTTATAAGGCGCCGGCACCAGCATCTTCGCTAGACACAGGATGACCGGTTCTTCAGGTAGCAGAGCCGGACACTGGATCCGCTTCGCCCTCTCCATCCAGTCCTGGGAATGTAATAATAAGCTCAGACATCATCCTCGAAATGATTAAATTGGGGATGCATCGAAAAATGGCATACCTCACTGGCGAGGTGTCTACAATCGTGACCATGGTCTAAATCCGTGGCCGGTGGCTTCCCGTTGCCCTTAAAGAGCAGCTTCCATGCACCTTCATGAGTACTCTCAAAGAGCCTCACCAGAGTCTGATCCTTCTTTTAGTTGAACTCCCACAGAGGATGGCTTCGGCGCTGGCACGGAAGGATCTGGCGAACCAGCATTACCTGGATCACATCAACGAGCTTGACCTTCTTGGTGGACATGCTCTGGACGCACGTCTGCAGTGCTATCACCTCGTCAGGGGAACCCCAGTCCGGACTCTCTCAACCGAGGAGGTGAGTCACGTGGGGGCGCCGGAGCGGAATTCGGCAGCTACGGCCCAGGTGGTGCCGCGAGGTTCTGTGATGTAGAACCACTGCTTCTGCCACTCCTTCATTCTGTCCACAAAGGTGCCTTCGGGCCAGGATACGTTGGATAGCTTGCTCACCATGGCTCCTCCGCACTCCGCGTGCTGGCCGTCCACCACCTTCGTCTTCACGTTGAAGGCTTTGAGCCACAACCCGAAATGGGGATGGATGCGGAGGAAGGCCTCACACACGACGATGAACGCCAAGATGTTGAGAAAGGATTTTGGGGACAGATCATGGAAATCTATCCCGTAATAATACATCAGCCCGCGGACGAAAGGGTGGAGTGGAAACCCTAGCCCGCAGAAGAAATGGGGAAGGAACACCACCCTCTCGGTGGGCTTCGGCGTGGGGACAACTTGTTCCTCGGCCGGCAGGCGGTGAGCGATCTCCTTCACCAAGTATCCGGCTGCCCAAAGCTCCATAATGTTCTCCTCCTTGACGGAGGAAACCATCCACTTGCCCTGACCTCCGGATCCGGACATGGTTTCTTGGGTGGGAAAGAGATGAGAACTTGGGCGCTGGAGCTCGAGATTGGAAGGACAGAGAGAGGGCATGAGGGAGGAAGAGGAAATCCTTATCCCCTAATAAAGGCAACAAATATTGAACGACTCCTCACTCACCTTAAGATTCGCCTATTCCCAAGGGCTGTGTAAATGGCACGGTTGGGTTGCCCACGCCCGTATTGATGAGAATCTCGTAATAAGGGGGCACGATCTCTGCTTTGACAAGATGTGCCAATGGCAACCGCGTCTCAAAACATGGAGCGACAGATGAAAAACGGTCCAAAATTATGACCGGACAGACGTGATGTCATATTATAAAAGCCGTCAGCGGATTAGACTCGCGCAAAAATATATATTCTCTCTCTATGGTTTTGTATGGTGTGTGTGACAGGTCCGGGTACTATCATCGCATCCGAAGACTATTTTGAAGTTCGGATAAAAGGGAACCCGCCTTGCAATGCCGAATACAATCTGCACGCCGAACTCCTCGTCATTGAAGCCGGGTTCAGGGGCTACTGATGGAGTCCTGGACTAAGGTGTCCTCGGGCGTCCGGCATGTTATCTATTGGGTCGGACTGATGGGCTGTGAAGACATGAAGGCCGAAGACTATACCTGAGTCCGTATTGGACTCTCCTTGGCGTGGAAGGCAAGCTTGGCGACCGACTATGAAGATTCCTTCTTATGTAACCGACTCTATGTAAACCCTAGATCCCCCCGGTGTCTATATAAACCGGAGGGGATAGTCCGGAAAGGACACCATTCATTACCATAGTCATATAGGCTAGGCTTTTCGGTTTAGCCATCACGATCTCGTGGTAGATCAACTCTTGTAACACCCATATTCATCAATATCAATGAATTAGGACGTAGGGTATTACCTCCATAGAGAGGGCCCGAACCTGGGTAAACATTGTGTCCCCTGTCTCCTGTTACCATCGATCCTAGACGCACAGTTCGGGACCCCCTACCCGAGATCCGCCGGTTTTGACACCGACAACCGGCAAGGCCGTGAAGGCCGGCAAGGTCGTCAAGGGGCCCCTATTTGGATTGCCGGTGGGAGTGGTCCCACTGAGCAACAACTCTCGCCAGTCCGACAACATTGCGATGATGCCGGACTTCAACACACACGGCCTTGACCCGGCCTGGGCCGAGCCGCCAGTGGAGAGGGTGCAGGAGTTCTTCGACACCTTGTCGGAGGCTTATGTCCGCGATGAGCCGCTGCTCATCCAGGACACCACCAAGGCGGAACTGGACTACATCGCCGCCAGGGCGGCGGAGGTGGTGCTCATCAGGGAGGCCGGCAGTGCTGGATGCATGGAGGATGTGGCCGACGTGGCTGTGGAGGAGAGGGAGCTCGCCCAGTGGGCGGAGTCTGCCGGGAAGGCCAGCGGCACCGGCGTTGAGGCTCCCCTCGTGGAAGACATGGAAGACGAGTCGTCCGAAAAGGAGGTCGAGGGGAACGATCCCCCGGCTGCGGGGAGGCAGCGTGTCCTGCAGCGGGCTTCCTCTAGCGAGCCGGTCCGGCCCGGTAGGATCACACAGCGGTAGCCGACCCTGGGACAGCCTGTGCGCGAGACGAGGGCGATGAAGGCCGTGGCAAAGAAGAAGGTGGTGAAGGTCGTGGTGGCGAAGAGGACAACAACTGCTTCTTCCTCGTCCAAGCGGCACCGGACCCTGTCCCCTTCTCCTCCTTCGGACGGCACCCAGGAGGTCGAGTTCGACCTCGAGTTCTTCAGCCCGGCAAGGAAGAGGAAGCTAGCGGAGGAGGAGGTGGAGGATGAGTAAGTATTCTGCCCCCGATCACTTCCTGACCTTATGCCTATGTTATCTTCCTTTGATTTGGTGTCATTTTCACAGGGACACAGAGATGTTGGCGTAGAGGGTGGCAAAGAGGGCCAAGGCCTCAGCGGGCGACAAGCCCCTGGCGGGTACTCCGCATACGCCATTGTTGATGGAGAGCAGCCCAGATGGCAGCCCCCAACGCGGCCTTAGCTTCATCCCCAAGCATGAGTCCACCACTCACTCCTTCACTGGTGAGCCTTGGGGTGTGAATCTTTGATGCTAACCATGCCGGGTTTGCAGGAGAAGAACGACAGCAGGAGGAGCCCAGAGGGGTATCCCCGGCAAGGGCATCGACCACCAAGCCCATACATATGGAGGAGGAGGAAGCAAGCTTCGGTGCCGGTGGTTCTATCCCGGCAACAAACATTGGCGGGGAAGGCGCCACTTCTTCCCAGCCCGGTGCGGGTAAGTGGTTTGCTTCTCGTCCCTGTTCCTTCTCCTTCTTTTTGAATCTTGGTCTTGGCTCTGTCTCATTCCCCTTATTGGTATCCAGGCCCTTCCTCGGCAGCCCAGGAGGATATCGACACCGTCATCGAGGAGGTCGCCAGGGACGGTGAGGACGAGGCCAACAAGATTGCCGCCGAGGCCGCCACTGAAGAGGCCACCAAGGGGCATGCCGGGGAGGCTGGCAAGGGGCCTGCCGGGGAGGGGTTGGCCGATGATCAACCTTCCTCCACGGTTGCCTCAGGCTCGAGCAAGTATTTGAAGGTGGGTGACGACATGTTCGTCCACCTCCCAGGAACGGCGAGAACCGAGGGGGAGGTGTTCGATGACGAGGCGCTCGTCACCGCCGGGCTTGAGGTTGTTGACGAACTGAGCGCCGGTGGTGGTGGTTCCCAAGAGGAGCAGCTCCTTCGAGGCATGAGCATCAACTTCCAGAAGCTCCAGGAGCTTCACCGTGCCCGCCTGGACAAGGCGAAGTCCAGGATGGCGGCGGTGGAAAAAGTGGAGGTGGACCTTGAGGAGCGTGTCGCTGAGACGCAGGCCTGGTTCCGCCAGGCCCACGATGATCTGAAGGTTGCTCGGGATCTGTTGGCTGAGCGCAGACAGGAGCTCATCCTGAAGCAGGCTGATGTCAAGAAAGCCCAGTAGGCGGCGAGGGAACAGGCCGCCAAGGACGAGGCCGCCCGGTACCAGCACCAGGCAGAGCTGAACTCCCAGGAGGAGGACCTTGCCGCTCGTGAAGAGGTGCTCGCCGCCACACTCCACGGCAAGGATGAGGAGGTCGAGAAGCTCGTCGCTGATGTCTACTACACAACCTTTCTTCTTGTAGACGTTGTTGGGCCTCCAAGTGCAGAGGTTTGTAGGACAGTAGCAAATTTCCCTCAAGTGGATGACCTAAGGTTTATCAATCCGTAGGAGGAGTAGGATGAAGATGGTCTCTCTCAAGCAACCCTGCAACCAAATAACAAAGAGTCTCTTGTGTCCCCAACACACCCAATACAATGCTAAATTGTATAGGTGCACTAGTTCGGCGAAGAGATGGTGATACAAGTGGTATATGGATGGTAGATAAAGGTTTTTGTAATCTGAAAATATAAAAACAGCAAGGTAACTAATGATAAAAGTGAGCACAAACGGTATTGCAATGCGTTGAAACAAGTCCTAGGGTTCATACTTTCACTAGTGCAAGTTCCCTCAACAATAATAACATAATTGGATCATATAACTATCCCTCAACATGCAACAAAGAGTCACTCCAAAGTCACTAATAGCGGAGAACAAACGAAGAGATTATTGTAGGGTACGAAACCACCTCAAAGTTATTCTTTCCAATCAATCCGTTGGGCTATTCCTATAAGTGTCACAAACAGCCCTAGAGTTCGTACTAGAATAACACCTTAAGACACAAGTCAACCAAAACCCTAATGTCACCTAGATACTCTAATGTCACCTCAAGTATCCGTGGGTATGATCATACGATATGCATCACACAATCTCAGATTCATCTATTTAACCAACACATAGAACCTCAAAGAGTGCCCCAAAGTTTCTACCGGAGAGTCAAGACGAAAACGTGTGCCAACCCCTATGCATAGGTTCATGGGCGGAACCCGCAAGTTGATCACCAAAACATACATCAAGTGAATCAATAGAATAACCCATTGTCACCACGGTTATCCCACGCAATACATACATCAAGTGTTCTCAAATCTTTAAAGACTCAATCCGATAAGATAATTTCAAAGGGAAAACTCAATCCATTACAAGAGAGTAGAGGGGGAGAAACATCATAAGATCCAACTATAATAGCAAAGCTCATGATACATCAAGATCGTACCACCTCAAGAACACGAGAGAGAGAGAGAGAGAGAGAGATCAAACACATAGCTATTGGTACATACCCTCAGCCCGGAGGGAGAACTACTCCCTCCTCGTCATGGAGAGCGTCGGGATGATGAAGATGGCCATCGGAGGGGGATTCCCCCTCTGACAGGGTGCCGCAATGGGTCTAGATTGGCTTTTGGTGGCCACGAAGGCTTCTGGCGGCGAAACTCCCGATCTATTCTGCTCCCCGAAATTTTTAGGGTATATGGGTATATATGGGAGGAAGAAGTACGTCGGTGGACCTCCGGACTGTCCACGAGGTAGGGGTGTGCCCCCCACCCTCGTGGGAAGCCCGGGACTCTCCTGGTCCAACTCTGATACTCCGTGGGCTTCTTATGGTCCAAAAATAAGTTGCGTGAAGTTTCAGGTCAATTGGACTCCGTTTGATTTTCCTTTTCTGCGATACTCTAAAACAAGGAAAAAACAGAAACTGGCACTGGGCTCTGGGTTAATAGGTTAGTCCCAAAAATCATATAAAAGTGCATAATAAAGCCCATAAACATCCAAAACAGATAATATAATAGCATGGAACAATCAAAAATTATAGATACGTTGGAGACGTACCAGTATCCCCAAGCTTAATTCCTGCTCATCCTCGAGTAGGTAAATGATAAAAACAGAATTTTCGATGTGGAATGGTACCTAACATATTTCTCTAAGTAATTCTCTTCATTTTGGCATGAATGTTCAGATCCATAATATTCAAGACAAAAGTTTAATATTGACGTAAAAATGATAATACTTCAAGCATACTAACTAAGCAATCATGTCTACTCAAAATAACATGGCCAAAGAAAGTTCATCCCTACAAAATCATATAGTTTGGTCATGCACCATTTTCGTCACACAAGAATGTTCTCATCATGCACAACCCCGATGACAAGCCAAGCAATTGTTTCATACTTTAGTAATCTCAAACTTTTTTCAACTTTCACGCAATACATGAGCGTGAGCCATGGATATTGCACTATGGGTGGAATAGAATATAATGAGGGGGTTATGTGGAGAAAACAAAAAGGAGAAAGTCTCACATCGACGCGGCTAATCAATGGGCTAGGGAGATGCCCATCAATTGATATCAATGTGAGTGAGTAGGGATTGCCATGCAACGGATGCACTAGAGCTATAAACGTATGAAAGCTCAACAAAAGAACTAAGTGGGTGTGCATCCAACTTGCTTGCTCACGAAGACCTAGGGCACTTGCGGAGGCCCATTGTTGGAATATACAAGCCAAGTTCTATAATGAAAAATTCCCACTAGTATATGAAAGTGACAAAACAAGAGACTCTCTATCATGAAGACCATGGTGCTACTTTGAAGCACAAGTGTGGAAAAAGGGTAGTAGCATTGTCCCTTTTATTTTTATTTTATTTTTTATTTGGCCTTTTTTTATTTGGCCTTTCTCTTTTTTTTTTGCCCCTTTTTTTGTCCTTTCTCTTTTTTTGGGACAATGCTCTATTAATGATGATCATCACACTTCTATTTATTTACAACTCAAAGATTACAACTCGATACTAGAACAAGATATGACTCTATATGAATGCCTCCGATGGTGCACCGGGATTGCGATGAATCAAGAGTGACATGTATGAAAAATTATGAATGGTGGCTTTGCCACAAATACGATGTCAACTACATGATCATGCAAAGCAATATGACAATGATGATGTGTATCATGGTGAACGGAACGGTGGAAAGTTGCATGGCAATATATCTCGAAATGGCTATGGAAATGCCGTAATAGGTAGATATGCTGGCTGTTTTGAGGAAGATATAAGGAGGTTTATGTGTGAAAGAGCGTATCATATCACGGGGTTTGGATGCACCGGCGAAGTTTGCACCAGCTCTCAATGTGAGAAAGGGCAATGCACGGTACCGAAGAGGCTAGCAATGATGGAAGGGTAAGAGTGCTTATAGTCCATGGACTCAACATTAGTCATAAAGAACTCACATACTTATTGCAAAAATCTACAAGTCATCAAAAACCAAGCATTACGCGCATGCTCCTAGGGGATAGATTCGTAGGAAAATACCATCGCTCGTCCCCGACCGCCACTCATAAGGAAGACAATCAAATAACACCTCATGTTTCAAATTTCTTACACAACGTTTACCATACGTGCATGCTACGGGACTTGCAAACTTCAACACAAGTATTTCTCAAATTCACAACTACTCAACTAGCACAACTTTAATATCACTATCTCCATATCTCAAAACAATCATCAAGCATCAAACTTCTCTTAGTATTCAATGCACTTATATGAAAGTTTTTATTATATCAAAAGCAAATTACCATGCTGTTCTAAAGGACTCTCAAAATAATATAAGTTAAGCATGAGAGATCAATTATTTCTATAGAATAAAACCACCACCGTGCTCTAAAAGATATAAGTGAAGCACTAGAGCAAATGACAAACTACTCCAAAGGATATAAGTGAAGATCAATGCGTAGTTGAATAATTATGCAACTATGTGAAGACTCTCTAACATTTAAGAATTTCAGATTTTGGTATTTTATTCAAACAGCAAGCAAAAAAATGACTCTCCAAGCAAAACACATATCATGTGGTGAATAAAAATATAGCTCCAAGTAAAGTTACCGATGAACGAAGACGAAAGAGGGGATGCCTTCCGGGGCATCCCCAAGCTTAGGCTCTTGGTTGTCCTTGAATATTGCCTTGGGGTTCCTTGGGAATCCCCAAGCTTAGGCTATTGCCACTCCTTATTCCATAGTTCATCAAATCTTTACCCAAAACTTGAAAACTTCACAACACAAAACTTAAAGTAGAAAACTCGTGAGCTCCGTTAGCGAAAGAAAACAAAACACCACCTCAAGGTACTGTAATGAACTCATTATAAATTCATATTGGTGTAATATCGACTGTATTCCAACTCATCTATGGTTCATACCCTCCGATACTACTCATAGATTCATCAAAATAAGCAAACAACACAAAAAAAACAGAATCTGTCAAAAACAGAACAGTCTATAGTAATCTGGATCAAACGTATACTTCTGTAACCCCAAAAATTCTAAAATTAATTGCTGGACCTGAGCAATTTATCTATTAATCATCTGCAAAAAGACTTAACTAAACACCACTCTCCAATAAAAAATGACAGCAATTCTCGAGAGCGCTAAAGTTTCTGTTTTTTACAATAAGATCAACAAGACTTTCCCCAAGTCTTCCCAACGGTTCTACTTGGCACAAACACTAATTAAAACATAAAAACTCAATCATAACAGAGGCTAGATAAATTATTTATTACTAAACAGGAGAAAAAAGCAAGGAACAAAAATAAAGTTGGGTTGCCTCCCAACAAGCGCTATCATTTAACACCCCTAGCTAGGCATGATGATTTCAATGATGCTCACATAAAAGATAAGAACTGCAACATAAAGAGAGCATCATGAAGAATATGACTAGCACATTTAAGTATAACCCACTTCCTATGCATAGGGATTTTGTGAGCAAACAACTTGTGGGAACAAGAATCAACTTGCATAGGAAGGTAAAACAAGGATAACTTTAAAACTTTAAGCACATAGAGAGGAAACTTGATATTATTGCAACATGTAAAAGCATATGTTCCTCTCTCATAATAATTTTCAGTAGCATCATGAATGAATTCAACAATATAAACAGCACCTAAAGCATTCTTTTCATGATCTACAAGCATAGAAATTTTATTACTCTCCACATAAGCAAGATTCTTCTCATTCAGAATAGTGGGAGTGTCATAACAAACTCGAATACTATAAATTGTTTCAACATTAAAAGAGTAATGTCCAGAAAAAGGGTAATCATAATCATGACAAGTTTTATAAATATAATCATCACTACTTTTTATAGCATATGCATCATCACAATAATTATCATAAGTAGCAACTTTGCTCTCATCATAATCGATTGAAACCTCTTCCAAGATAGTGGAATCATCACTAAATAAAGTCATGACCTCTCCAAATCCACTTTCATCAATATAATCATCATAAGTAGGAGGCATGCTATCATCATTATAAATTTGCATATCAAAACTTGGGAGACTAAAAATATAATCTTCATTAAACGTAGCATCCCCAAGCTTGGGACAAACATTAATTGCAGCAAATATATTCTCAAAAACATCATCTTCATCAAACATAGCATCCCCAAGCTTGGGCCTTTTCATATCATAAGCATAATCACTCTAATCATTAATAATATGGATAGCACCAATAGTATAGCAATTATCATATTCTTCCAAGCAAGTGCCAAAAAGTTTTTCAAGATCATAAGAAGTATCATTATCTTCCACAATTATATTTTCATGAGGCACAACAGTAATAGGAGCAGCATTATTTGGGAGAGATATCTTTTTACCTCTCTTCCTTTTTCTTTTCTTCTTCTTCACCACATCATGTGTGGGTTCAATCCTCTTTTCGGAGCTCCTTATTAATGAGATTGGTTGAATAGGAGGCTCCTCCTCGTTACCTGATTCATCATAAGAAATAATAGGATGGTATTGGGAAGTCTCTTCCCTTTCATTAGTATTATCTTCATCTTCTATTTGTTTTATTTTCTTTATGTAATTGGCAATATAAGGATTTTCAATGCAATTCACCGCAAAATACATATAAATTTCCTCTAAATCAAAATCAAGAAATTTATCGAGATGAAATTTTGGAATACCCTCAGTTATACATTTCATTTCTTCATAACCCAAAAGAAGACTAAGCTCTTTATGATGCTCAAGGGTAATCAAGTTATCACAATTTTTGGACACGACTTGATCATGAAACAAATAGCATTGGAGCTTTAAATGACCATGTTCATTGCAAAGTTCACAAGGATGGCGATAAATATTGAATCTTTTAGCACAAACATCTAGCCTTTATTGCAACAATTTAGTTTCTAAATGCTTATGCCTCTTGCAATATCTATTTTCCCTATTTGGTGTGTACTTGCAAACCCAATGCACTCCACAAAAATTGATATGTTTATAGGAAACATTTTCATCATAACTAGTGCAATCATCATTAGTACTATGGTTATTCAAGGAGTTCATACTAACAACATTGCAATCATGCTCATCATTCAAAGATTTAGTGCCAAACATTTAATGCATTCTTCTTCTAACACTTTGGCACAATTTTCCTTTCCATCATACTCATGAAAGATATTAAAAATAAGATGCGTATGAGGAAAAATCAATTCCATTTTTTGTAGTAGTTTTCTTTTATAAACTAAACTAGTGCTAAAACAAGAAACAAAAAGATTCGATTGCAAGATGCGTATGAGGTAAAATCAATACCTTCAAGTGCTAACCTCCCCGGCAACGGCGCCAGAAAAGAGCTTGATGTCTACTACACAACCTTTCTTCTTGTAGACGTTGTTGGGCCTCCAAGTGCAGAGGTTTGTAGGACAGTAGCAAATTTCCCTCAAGTGGATGACCTAAGGCCTATCAATTCGTAGGAGGCATAGGATGAAGATGGTCTATCTCAAGCAACCCTGCAACCAAATAACAAAGAGTCTCTTGTGTCCCCAACACACCTAATACAATGCTAAATTGTATAGGTGCACTAGTTCGGCGAAGAGATGGTGATACAAGTGGTATATGGATGGTAGATAAGGGTTTTTGTAATCTGAAAATATAAAAACAGCAAGGTAACTAATGATAAAAGTGAGCACAAACGGTATTGCAATGCGTTGAAACAAGGCCTAGGGTTCATAATTTCACTAGTGCAAGTTCCCTCAACAATAATAACATAATTGGATCATATAACTATCCCTCAACATGCAACAAAGAGTCACTCCAAAGTCACTAATAGCGGAGAACAAACGAACAGATTATTGTAGGGTACGAAACCACCTCAAAGTTATTCTTTCCAATCAATCTGTTGGGCTATTCCTATAAGTGTCACAAACAACCCTAGAGTTCATACTAGAATAACACCTTAAGACACAAATCAACCAAAACCCTAATGTCACCTAGATACTCCAATGTCACCTCAAGTATCCGTGAGTATGATTATATGATATGCATCACACAATCTCAGATTCATCTATTTAACCAACACATAGAACCTCAAAGAGTGCCCCAAAGTTTCTACCGGAGAGTCAAGACGAAAACGTGTGCCAACCCCTATGCATAGGTTCATGGGCGGAACCCGCAAGTTGATCACCAAAACATACATCAAGTGAACCAATAGAATAACCCATTGTCATCACGGTTATCCCACGCAAGACATACATCAAGTGTCCTCAAATCCTTAAAGAATCAATCCGATAATATAACTTCAAAGGGAAAACTCAATCCATTACAAGAAAGTAGAGAGGGAGAAACATCAAAAGATCCAACTATAATAGCAAAGCTCGCGATACATCAAGATCGTACCACCTCAAGAACATGAGAGAGAGAGAGAGATCAAACACATAGCTACTGGTACATACCCTCAGCCTCGAGCGAGAACTACTCCCTCCTTGTCATGGAGAGCGCCGTGATGATGAAGATGGCCATCGGAGAGGGATTCCTCCTCCGGCAGGGTGCCGGAACGGGTCTAGATTGGCTTTCGGTGGCTACGGAGGCTTCTGGCGGCGGAACTCCCAATCTATTCTGCTCCCCGAAGTTTTTAGGGTATATGGGTATATATTGGAGGAAGAAGTACGTCAGTGGACCTCCGGGCTGTCCACGAGACAGGGGGGCGCGCCCAGGGGGTGGGCACGCCCCCCACCCTCGTGGGCAGCCCGGGACTCTCCTGGTCCAACTCTGATACTCCGTGGGCTTCTTCTGGTCCAAAAAATAAGTTGCATGAAGTTTCAGGTCAATTGGACTCCATTTGATTTTCCTTTTCTGCGATACTCTAAAACAAGGGAAAACAGAAACTGGCACTAGGCTCTGGGTTAATAGGTTAGTCCCAAAAATCATATAAAAGTGCATAATAAAGCCCATAAACATCCAAAACAGATAATATATTAGCAAGGAACAATCAAAAATTATAGATACGTTGGAGACGCATCAGTCGCGCAGCGGACCCTGGAGCTGGAGCAGAGGCACAAGGAGGCACTCAACGCTCAAGCCCTAGTCCATGTCGGCAAGGTGGCAGAACTAGAGGTGGAGCGGGATGGGCTGAAGGAACGGGTCCTGAAGCTGACGGAGGAGAAGGATGTGGCCAACAGCGCTCTGGCGGAGGCGCATGCCATAGTCCTTGGCAAGGCCTAGCTGCTCTCCAAGGCCAACGACGCCATCAATGACCTGAAGCTGAAGCTAGAGGGCCTTCAGGGGACACTTTTGGAGGTCAGGGCCCGGGAAGAGACCCTGACCAAGGGCCTGGAGGAGGAGAGGCAGCTACAGAGGGATGA
Organism: Triticum aestivum; assembly: GCF_018294505.1. Classification (NCBI taxonomy): domain Eukaryota; kingdom Viridiplantae; phylum Streptophyta; class Magnoliopsida; order Poales; family Poaceae; genus Triticum; species Triticum aestivum. The sequence continues at coordinate 467,728,525 of NC_057800.1, forward strand.
TGCCGCCGAACACAAGGAGTACGCGGAGAGCATAAACCGTTGGGTCAGTCGCCTCGCTGACGTCGCCGGCAGGATCACCACGAAGCTGGTAGCCATGGGGATGCCAAATGTGAGGTACCTCCCGGAGCCGAACGTAAGTCCCAACGCCAGACTGACCCTGTTCTTCGAGGGCGTTCTTGGAGCCTTGGAGCAGCTCCGCTCCAACCGAGCAACTTATCTGGCGAACGAGTCCGGGAGGCTCTACCAGGGCGCACTGACCAAGGTACTCACCATGGTGGCGTTCTGGAAACCCCTTCGTCAACTTTGCTAACGCGTTGGAGAGCTTGCCGGAGGAAGCAGACCTCACGGTGCTCAAGGAGCGTATCAAGCCCATCATCAACTGCGTTGATGGATTTGAGAGGGTGGAGGACCAGCGCCGGGACTAGGCACCCTGTTTCTCATTGCCGCTGCGAGTTCAAGACCAAGACAGTTTTATCTTAAGTTAGAACCGCAGCGATTATTTGATGTAATATACCTCTGCAGTACTTCAATATCATGCATGATATCTTCCCATTAGATCTTTCTTTGTATGTTTGCACCTTACGCTTGGTGAGATAAGGCTGCCGACGTGTAAACCCATGCCGTGGTGCTTTGATGATGGATCCTTGGCACCCTGCCAGGAGGGCGCTTGCTACCGAGCAAATCACCTTGCCGCTCCTGGGGCGGTCGCTTGAACTATCGAGCGGACTCAAAACAGGACAAGAGCGCGGCTAGTAGTGGGTAGGCCACCTTGCCGTTCTCAGCGCGGCCGCATAAACTGTCTAGCGGACTCGAGACAGAGACAAGGGCGTTGCCAATAGCGGAAGGGTCCCATTGCGTGCAGGTTTCCCATACAAGGAAAGAGATCTTTTGAGGAGGACAGGCTCATATAAATGAAATTAGCCAAAATTTTAGATGACTTAGCTTTTCGGGGCCATGTGGATGGCTGTCGAACTTGCGGACGGCACTAGAGGGCGGTCGATCGACGTCGCCTTCTCCCTTCGTGCCATCCCCATGAAAGAGTTGTCGCGTCGACTCCAAAACCAGATTTCCACGGCTTGCGCCCCCTACCTGGCGCGCCAAAGATGTCGGGGGAGATGACACCTAAGGGATCACGAGGAATCCCTTTTCTCTATG
>NC_057800.1:467729965-467735835 GCF_018294505.1 Triticum aestivum
CGGGCCGCAAGTGATGTGTAATACCCTACTCCTGCTGGTTTCTGTTTATCTGGTGTTCTTGGACTAGCTACAAGGCGTGCAGGGTCCAAAAAATTTGAATCCTCTCTCAATATGCCACGGGCCTCCTTTTATAGTCAAAGGGGCTGCCACAGTGGCACAGATGAGGTGGAAAGGTATACAGTAATCGAGTCAATCTCCTGGCACCGTAGCACAAACGCATTTAATGCGCTGCCAACGTGCCCTACTTGCTTTATCGGGGACGGCTAGGAAGCTCGTCCCAGCTTTTGCCGCCTCGCCTGGCTTTGACGCGCGTCCGAGCTGACGAGGCGTGTAGTGCCATGTTGGCTGGCTGCTGAGTTGGTGCGGTGGCTAAATCTTCACAAAGATCTGCATGCCACCACGCAGGTGCTTGCTGAGTCAGCCTAGAGGTCGCACGTCACCACGCAGGCGCGTGCCTAGCTGGTGGGCTGGCAGCTGCATGGGAACGACGATGGAGTCTTGGCAGACATGGGCATGCCTGTGGCCCCGCGGATGTTTTCGGAAAGAGGCTTCTCGGGGCCCCGACAAGGATCTTGCCGCGGCATCATGGTCGTCCCTGGCAAGGGTATTGCCAGGGGTCTCGTGGGTATCCTTGGCAAGGATCTTGCCGAGGATCATCGTCTTCTGATTATCATCTAGTCTTGTGTGCTTTTGGTCTCCATAAAGATTTGCATGCCACCTTGGAGGTGCCTGCCGAGCCTCGGTTCCAAAGTGGTTGATGGTGTTGGAACTCTTGGGCTCGTGGGGGGCGGCTCTACTGGTGTCGGGTAAGTTGCCCCAACAAGGTCATTGCCGGGGTTGCGGAGGTCGCCCCGGCAAGGGCCTTGCTGGGGGAGTCCACCTCGCCCCTCTGCTCTTCATGTTTCTAGCTTGGCATTGTTCTGGTTGTCTTGTGGCTTTGCTTGCTTTCTCTACCCTGCTAGGTGTGGCCGCAGGCGCGGCTCCAACTGCCCGCGCACAAGTAAAGGGGTACAAAATAGGACCCCTCCTTTTGTGCACTGACAGTAGGACGACAACCAGATGAAACAAGTCCCTTGGCTTGTCATCGCGAAGATGCGGCCTATATGGTGCATGGCGTCTTCGCACGTGTAGGGGTACAAATCTATCATGGCCAACATGCGCCAGCCTCTACTGTTAGTGCCTCTTGCATTGATGGCAATCCCTATGTCGAACACCGCAATGATATAGTAATCGTCATAGCCGCATTGCTTTGTCGGCGGGTCCGCAATTGCTATCTTCTTCAATCTCATGTAGGCATCATCATACATATTCAAGCCCGACCAGTCCGAAAGGCCGATCCCAATGGTAGAGAAGGGGTCTATGGGAACGACCGCACTGCTGTGGATGTTGTGCAAAATGATGGTGGTATCCGGCCGGAGGTATGCAAGCCAATCTTTGTTGGCACCGACCCAGATGTATATATGAGACGGTGGGTAGCAGAGAAATTACGGGATGGAAATGGAATAACCAAGTACTACATGATCATACTCCATGACTGACCTACTCATCGGACAAAATCCGACTGCCTCTCAACGTCGGCAACTCTAGCGGAGTCAATGTGCAACCATGGCTAGAGAGCGTTAGACTGTTTGAAGGATTGTCCCATAGAAGAACCTTCTCCTCGAGGACGCATGGAAGACCAACAAGCACGGCCTTTTCCCAAGCCTATTTAAGCACCGTCTTGAAAAAGTTGGTGCAGGAAGAACCGAGTCTTGCGCTGGTGAGGACGTTGGAGCAGCGACGAACTGCCTTCTCTTCGGGGGGAGGGGAACTGGTGAGGAGGAGATAACAGCGTAGTAACCGCAGGGCCTCGTCCCTTCCAACTGTAGCTCGTCGATCGTTCCTTAGCGAAGGGGTGAGGCTATTATTTACTACGTACTTGTACTGTAGCAGTACTAGTACTACTTTCTCAACTCGTAGTTCGATGTACTGTACTTCTAGTATAGTGCACCAGTTTTGAACTCTTGAATCTCAGGCCCAAGGAGCTACAGTATGAAGTGGAGGGTAGTACTATTCTCTAGAACCATCGCTGTACTATCAATGTAGGGAAAGTACACCTGCGTAGTCGGTACTCTCAGTGCTCTATTCAAGCGCGTAGCTAGCCTACTCAGCCGCTCCTCTCACGAACACACTAGCAGCTTGTTTATCAACGACGGTTACTGTGGGGGCAGAACATTTGAGTTATTTGATACAGCAAGACTAGGCTTTTCGCTTCCATTTGTGGAGGAGTAATGGATCTCGTCGAACTTTGTTAGGAGTTCCTTCTTTATGAATGAGATGAGGGAAAGCTTTTGCCTCTGTTTCAAAACAAAAAAATCATGTCAAGAGGAATTTCTTTTATAGAGCCGATTATGGAGTGAAGTCCATGCGTGCAACACCACAAGCTACAGAGTAGTAGAGTACAAGCACTTTACGTACAGAGCCATATTGCACAGTTCCCAATGCCACGTCAAGCTTTTTCGGCTCCTCGAGCTTAATTGGGAGGCGCTAGTTTGAATATGCTAGTACTAGCTGATGAGGAAGCTGCAAGCGAGGTGCGGCTAGGGAGAGCACGCGAGCCACGAGATGATGGGAAGGAAAACCCATTCACGTGGCTGGGCTATCCAGTGCACCCAGATTATGGTGTGACACGTCCGTTAGACTTCAAAACTCAAACTACCTCATTTTGTGGAGTACTATTTAAAAAAAGGCCGCCGTGCATTCAGCCGGGATTGAACCCACAAAACGAGGTATACACTCCTGCGACCACTAGTAGTACTCGTTGGAGTACAACGCAACCTAGAATTGCCTTTTGTCGCTAGTAGTACATTGTTCCTTACAAGAAACCACTAATAATGCTAAGAAACCACTAATGATGCCAAGAAACTACTGCCACTTGCACTACAAAAAAAATAAACTTCCATCATGATACGTGTTTGTCACAGTAGGTCACGTTTTCTTTCATAGTTTGATGTATGAACATGGTTAATAGACATATGTAGTATGTATCAAAAATAGGAAGGCATGTCATTATCAAAGGTATAATGTGTAAAGTAAGCAGATGCAATTTAACCAAATTGGAAGCAATACAAGCTAGACAACATATGCAACATGCAACCACATTTGACAGCGCGAAGTTAAAGCAAGCACCTGGGATGGTTGTGTGTGGCAATTGAGATCATCAACTGCAGAGCTACGTTTACTGTCTCCAACTGCTGACACTTCACCCTTTAGAGCGCTGAAACCCTTAGTGCTTATCTTCGAATTACACTGGAGCGACTTCTGTCTTTTCTTTTCTGCATTCATCAACACTGCGTCAGAGTCTGATATACCCATACATAAAAAAACAATAGTATGAGTATGCGCGAAGTGTGTGCACAATTAGTACAGTGTAAAGGTAGCAGATAGCAGGTCGGTGAGAAATAAATGACGGGAGACATATGATAGCTCTACAACATGCATGGCACACTAAATTACTACAGGGTTCTATGAAAATAACAGTTGACTGAAAACAAATAGGTCAGTCCATTTTTTCTGCACCGTCTGATGTACAAAGAACGGGCAGATCACCTTCATCTACCTCCAGCCAGCCAGTGTTGACGATCTTCCTCGAAACGCCAGTGACCATCGGCCCAGTCCCCTGCCTGCACCCTCCCCTCGACCTCACCACACTGCCGTGCTTGGCACCGCCCCTGGGCCATCCATCCAAGCCCCGCCGACCTCCAGATCAGGCGCAAGTAGCTCCTGCGCCCCACACCCCTATGATAGACACCAATGCGCCGCTTCCCCGGCTAACAGGCGGACTAGGTGCTCCACGCGCCTAAGCGGGTGCTGCTTCTTTTAATTGCGGTTCGACCAACCCTGAATTGAAATCCAGGTGGGCTACTAACCTCTAGCAAAGGTGAAATAGTGAAGGGAGGAAACCTTGTGCATTTAGTATCACGAAGAAGATGCAGTAAGAAGCGCTCCACTAGTTTCTTTTGTGGGATGAATACGGTGTGAGCAGAGACGTAAGGTTTGCACGAATAAGGGAAGATGAGTACCTCTTTCTGCTGGCAGTGTTGTGTCCTCCTTCTGTTTTTCCAACGATCTTCTTGTGGTTCACTGGAAACGAGAAGTTGTGGAGGACAGTGGAGCCTTGGACGAACCCATGGCCAAGTTGTTGAGTGTGGTGTGGTGGCCGTCTGTCGGTGACGGGGAACTAGATCCAAGGCGGCGAACGACGGCGTAGTGGGAACAACTCCCGTGCGGTGGACGGTTGCGACAGTGGAGCAGCAGCAGTGAGGCACAGGAAGGCGTGGTCGGAGTGGTTCTGGTACAGCGCACGTCGGTGTCGGTGTCGTGGAGGCAGCTCTACCTCGGCTTCAGCTGCTAAGTCCTTGAGGGCGTTGCGGTTGCGGTTGCGGTTGCGTTGGACGACGATGTCGGGGTACCGGCTCCGGCGTGATGGAGGAGGGCGGCGGTGGATTGGGCGCTATGGGGTGGAGGATGGAGGAGGCTGGGATTTCGCGGCTGGTGTAGAGGGCGTTTTGGCACCCACGGAGTATAAATGGGGAAACAGAGGGAGGCGGGGAACTAAGGGGGAACAATGTTTCGGTTTGGGGCGCGCTTGTTTGAAATTTGGGGAAAGTTACAAACTTTGCCCCATCTAAAATTTCGGACATATTGCGGGTTGGGGCTAGGATAGTAATCTCAGGTGTCCCAAATGTGGGCGGGATAGATTTCGGCCGAGCGCATGGGTGTTTAGGCTCCCACGGCGTATGGATGCTTCTCGGAGGCGGTTGAGACCGGAGTCTTGGTGAAGTTACAAATCTACCCCGGTTTAGACCTTTGGACATCGAGCCGATAGGCTACACGAGCCAGAGTCAGGACAGTAATTTCCTACCACCAAACATTAGTCTCGAGCGGTTTCGAGTGACCAGAGGCCTATTTGGCGCTTCTTCAATATTTGGGAGCAGAAGCATTAACGTTTTCGGTTCTCTTGAATTGAACTTTCAGGGTTTGTCAAACTTCACAAATCTTTACTCTTGAAAATCCGAAAGCACGATTATTTTGGAATGGAGGGGGTACATTTGAATATACATTGTACACGAGTATATATTAAAAAATATGCAACTTACCTCAGTGTAACACCCCGTATGTAACCTTGCCATATTTGTATTCTAACTCTTGCCATTTTCGGCACTAAGTTATGATATTTCCTCGTTGTCGGGTTTTTGTCTTTGTGTGCTTTTGTCTTTGTCATGCATCTCATATCATGTCATCATGTGCATCGCATTTCTATACGTGTTCGTCTCATGCATCTGAGCATTTTCCCCGTTGTCCGTTTTGCATTCCGGCGCTCCTATGTCCTCCGGTGTCCCTTTCTACCTCTTTTCGTGTGCGGGATTAAACGTTTTTGGATTGGACCGAAACTTTCCAAGCGGCCTTGGTTCTACCAGTAGACCGCCTATCAAGTTTCGTGCCATTTGGACTTCGTTTGATACTCCAACGGTTAACCGAGGGACCGAAAAGGCTTCATGTGTGTTGCAGCCCAACACCCCTCCAAAGTGGCCCAAAACCCACCTAAACCCCCTCCATCATCTAGGTCATTCGATCACGATCGCGTGGCCAAAAACCATGCTCAATTTGGAGCCTCCTAGCTCCCTCTACCTATATATAGGTCCTCCCATTCAAAATCCGGACGAAACCCTAGACCCCTCCCTCTCCTCGCGCCGCCGGACAAAACCCGGCCAGCCGGACACGTCCGCCCGCTCCGCCGGACGAACCAGCACGCGCCACATGTCCCGGGTGGGCGCCACATCGCCGCCGACCGCGCGGGCCCGCCGAACCCGTGGCTGGCCCCTGCGGCC
>NC_057800.1:467736085-467813511 GCF_018294505.1 Triticum aestivum
GCCCCCGTGCCGCGGCTCGCCTCCGCCCGCGCCGCCCGAGGCCGGTGCCGCCTCCGCCGCCAAGTCCGCTGCCTCGCCGCCCTCCTCGTCGACCGCGCCGAGCCCGACGAGCTTCTCCGGCGACCTCGATGATTCCGGCCATCATTGGGTTTCGCAGCACTACAGTAACCTCGATCCGATCTGGATCTAGGAACCCTAGTTCTCGGGTTGACTTTTTGCCCTGAGTTTCAATATTTTTTGCATTCTTCATCAGGCCATATCTCCGTAACCGTGGCTCCGTTTTGGGCGTGTAGCTTATCAAAATGTTCGTCTCGACGAGTACTTCATTTCATCTCAGTGCATCATGTTCATTTGAGCTCATCTTGATGCCCTAAATGTTGTTGGAAGAGGGCTATGTAATGTTAGTTTCAGATCCTTATCAGGATTTGGACTTTTGTCATTTTTGCCATGATTAGTGTGTGCCTCCTATGAACTTGAGCCCTACATGAGTTTTGAAGTATGCCATGCCATCTTTACAGGGGTGTATGCCATGTATTTTTGTGATCTCTGTGGTGACTAGCACAAGCATGCAAAGTAGCCCTCATAATGCTGTTGATTTCAGGGACTTAGAAATATTCTAAGTCTTTGTCCTGTTAATAATTTTTATGCCATGTATTCATGTTGCTACAAAGTGATCCATGCCTCTTTTGAGCATTATCAGTAAGGTTGTTTTGTAGATATTGTGGTACTCTATCCATCCATATCTTTGTTTGCAATTATGGAGCACCCTAGCTTGGCTCAATCAAGCTCTACTTTTGCTATAAAATGTTCCTGGTAGATTGTTTACATGTTATTCAATTTTGCCGAGCTTGTTGTAGTTGATCTATGCATGCTATGATGTTGTTCTTGCCATGTTTAGCTTCTATGCCATGTATACTTGCTGGGTGTATGCTTAGTTTGTCATGCAATGCCTTGTGGTGAGTGCATCGAGCTCGTAAACATGCCTACTTAATATCTGTTTTGCCATGTTCCAGTTTTCTACTAAGTCTGAATCTGTTAACGATAATTGCTATGTTCACATGGTTGCCATTGTATTTTCTGATCCCTTTTGGCTTATGGTCAGTAAGGGACTTTTGTTATTTGCTTCGAGTAGCTTCATTCCATGCCTTTTTTTCCATGATATGTTCCTGTAGCATGTTGTTATCGTGCTCTAAACATTGCTTCCTGATGTTAAATTCCTAACATGTTATTTTCACTAAGTCTGTAACTTGATATCTTTTGCACTTTTGCCATGCTTGTTTGAACCTGCTATTGAGTGAATTAGCCGTAGCTCAGTGTTCATCTTTTGTCAAGCATCTTGAGTGGACCCCTGCCATGTGTTTTTTTGTTATGTTAGAGTGCAGTAGCTTGTTGTTCTTGATGCATTTAGATGCCTTCGTGTTGTTAATCGCAGATCGGTACCATATTTGTTTTGCTTGCCATTTGCGAGGATCGAGGAGCCCGTTGAGCACGCTTACGAGGATCAAGCTAACGTCAACTTGGATAACTTTGCAGGCAAGATGACCATACCCTCAAAATCACTTCTATCTTTGCTTGCTAGATGCTCGCTCTTTTGCTATGCCTATGCTACGATACCTACCATTTGCTTATCATGCCTCCCATATTGCCATGTCAAACCTCTAACCCACCTTGTCCTAGCAAACCGTTGTTTGGCTATGTTACCGCTTTGCTTAGGCCCTCTTATAGCGTTGCTAGTTGCAGGTGAAGATTGGAGTTTGTTCCTTGTTGGAACATGTTTATTTTTGGGATATCATTATTATATCTTGTCTATTTCAATGCACCTATACACTTGGTAAAGGGTGGAAGGCTTGGCCTTATGCCTGGTGTTTTGTTCCACTCGTGCCGCCCTAGTTTCCGTCATACCGGTGTTATGTTCCTTGATTTTGCGTTCCTTACATGGTTGGGTTATAATGGGAACCCCTTGACAGTTCGCCTTGAATAAAACTCCTCCAGCAATGCCCAACATTGGTTTTACCATTTGCCACCTAGCCTCTTTTTCCCTTGGGTTCCGCGGACTCAAGGGTCATCTTTATTTTAAACCCCTGGGCCAGTGCTCCTCTGAGTGTTGGTCCAACCTGTCAGCCGCCGGTGGCCACCAGGGGCAACTCTGGGCTGGCCTACCAGAAGTTTGGACAATCTGGTGTGCCCTGAGAACAAGATATGTGCAGCTCCTATCGGGATTTGTCGGCACATTCGGGTGGCTTTGCTGATTTAGTTTTACCATTGTCGAGATGTCTTGTAACCGGGATTCCGAGTCTGATCGGATTGTCTTGGGAGAAGGAATATCCTTCGTTGACCATGAGAGCTTGTGATGGGCTAAGTTGGGACTCCCTGCAGGGATATGATCTTTCGAAAGTCGTGCCTGTGGTTATGGGCAGATGGGAATTTGTTAATGTCTGGTTGTAGATAACCTGAAACTTAACTTAATTAAAATGACTCTACAGAGTGTGTCGCCGTGATGGTCTCTTTTCGGCGGAGTCCGGGAAGAGAACACGGTCTCGTGTTATGCTTGAACGTAGGTTGTTCTAGGATCACTTCTTGATCATAGTTTGTCGCTCGTGCCTTTGCCTTCTCTTCTCGCTCTCTTTTGCGTATGTTAGCCACCATATATGCTAGTGCTTGCTGCAGCTCCACCTCATACCTTTTAACCTACCTATAAGCTTAAATAGTCTTGATCGCAAGGGTGTGAGATTGTTGAGTCCCCGTGACTCACAGATTCCTTCCAAAACCAAATGCAGGGACCGATGATACCATTCCAGGAGATTCAACTGAGCTCAAGTGGGAGTTCGATGAGGACTCAGGACGATACTATGTTTCCTTTCCAGACGATCAGTAGTGGTGCCCAGTTGGGGCGATCGGGGACACTGTTGCATTTGGGGTTATCTTTATTTTGGGTTCCGTAGTCGGACCTTGAGTGTATCTGGATGAATGTAATGATATTTATATTATTGTGTGACGTGGCGATTGTAAGCCAACTATGTACCTCTTTTCCTTATTCATTACATGGGTTGTTGTGAAGATTACCTCATTTGAGACATTGCTTACAATGCGGTTATGCCTCTAAGTCGTGCTTCGACACGTGGGAGATATAGCCGCATCGTGGGCATTACACTTAGTTCATGCATGGTTCCAGATATAATCTCCTTGGTTGCAAAAAAAATTAGACATGTGTATGAATATATATAGCATGTTCAAATGCACAACAAAGATTGATGCCCCCTTTTACATCTGATTTACAAATGCCATTATCTCGGGTTCAAATAGATGAATGCACTTCCTATGAATTTGAATCTTCGAAACCCCCTTTATGTTGAATTCGACATGTATTCTATTTCGTAGCTAGCAATTTGGAATGTATCCATGCAAGTGATAAATGTATAAAGTGCTTCACACTAACAATGTGGAGTGCACTAATTAATGTTTATATATGAATTGCAAAAGCATCCATTGCCTGTATTTCAAACCGCTCTCACTCTATGGACCAATAATGTGAAATAAACACATGCACATGCTAGAATTCAATAGAGTATGGGTGTCTGATAGACCGAGTTTCGTCTATACGCAATTTGCAAAATTCATGATCTCATCCAAAAATAATAATGCCATTTATATTTTAATTTAATTTGTAGAACTGCCTTTTACACGTAGATGCACTATGCCTCGGCCCGTTCTCACAAACGTGCTATATATCTCTCTATCTACCGCATAAGTGCACACACTTTATATGCATCGGCATTTCTCTTTCACACATGCTCACAATCTCTCTCGGGGTGTCGGGAGTCTCACGCACATGCTTTCTCTGTATCTCTCTCTTTGTGACTACTATGTACCACTCCTTTCACTAATCTCAGTTGGAAAACACCATTTCTCTCACATGCATATATACACACGCACGGTATCTACTAGCCCTCTATACGCACATATATGTGCCTACATGTCTCCCGCATGCACATTATCTTTAGTCCTCTCTCGCACACATTGCCCCCCAGACACACCTCTCTCTTAGTAGTTGGCAGATATGATTCCATCATATCATTCGGTAGGATATCCCTGACTGTTAGGCTGGATGGTAATACAAGGCGAAGTTTTACCCTAATTCGGACCCTTGCAGTTGAGGAAATAGCCTACTCCTGGTACTGTATATTAGTGATAGGGGTGTGTACAAAGTACACGTGAATACCAGGCATTGTGTGTGTGTGTATACTATCGACGAACTAGCCCCCAAGTTTCCATAACATACTTGGGGCCTAGGGTTACAAATCATATATAGTCAGCTTATCACCAGTGGGGATAGAGTCCTCCGCGACTCTTGTAGCTAGCTTCGTGTTGTACGCCGAGTCCTCTGCATGGGTCTTCGTATAACGCGTCTCGGTCCAACCTATGTGGCGCAGGATGGAACCGACCCATGAGTCCTCATGTTGACCCACTACAACTAGAAATGATGTGCCCACCACACCACACACGCAATCGGCCATTAAGAAAATAAGCATATACAGTAGTACAATGTTATACGTGAAAGTTAATTGCAGGGTGCATCCAAAAATATTTGTTTTGCATTGTGAATGTTTATATATTCTCCTTAAATATTAGTCACGGGAAAGAGAAACAAAGGGCATATCTCTCCTTGTCTCCACCGGACACCCCCTCTTTCTACACCACTTTCACGTATGCACACAAACTATCTCTCAGCCCTCTAAAAGTATGCATGCCCACGACACATTCACGTGTGACGGTCACTGTATTTCAAGCTAAAGCACTATACGGTCACTGGACTTCAGAATATGCTCATTATGGTCACCGTATACATTCTCGTGGTGATCATACAGTATCTAGCTCACAATGTGTCTCCGTATTTTCTTGATGACACTGACGGACTTTGCATTTGATGCGTGCTCCGTATTTTGTTGACAACACTTACGGTCATTGTATTTGAAGCGAAAGCACAATATGGTCACTGGACTTCAAAATAAGGTCATCACGGTCACCACATACGTTTTGTCGTCCTAACCAACATGTGGTTGGATGGTTAAGAGGACAGTGGTTTCTCAAGCCCACCAGGGTTAAAGTCCCAGTGCTCGCATTTATCCTGGGTTAATTTCAGTATTTTCTGACAATGTGCGTTCAGTGGGAGGAAAACGTTCCACTCGACTACGAGGCACCTATGGTGACTTCGTAAAATCTCAAGGTCATATGTTGGCTCACTCTCTCGAAGGTGCTCATAGGGGTAGGGTCTGCGTGTGTGTGCTTATAGCGGTGAGTGCTTGTGTGTATATATGAGCCCTTGCGTCTGTACCATGTTCAAAAATACATGTCATGATTATACGGTCACTGGCTCACCCGTACAACTCCGTATTTTGTTGATGACACAATCAATTGACCAGTCAAATGTTCCACGTGGCGCAACTAGTGTTGCACCATCGGGGCGCGTAACCATGGGGCCCACCTATCAGCCCGTATATGAAAGAAAGAAATGGTAGTTTGAGTCTGTACTGTGTTAATAAAATACATTTTAGGGTGATCATACGGTCACTGGCTCACCATATAGCTCCATAATTTGTTGATGACACTATCAATTGACCAGTCAAACGGTCCGCATTTAGCAGCGCACATTACCATAGGGCCCACCTGTCATCGCGTATATGAAGGACAGAAATGGTAATAAATTAGTGGTCGGTGGGTACTCGAAGTCGTGAGACCTCTGGTTGGCAGTCGCCGGCGGTGGGGGCGCGTTGATTGGGCGGTGGGGTGGGGATCGCAGGAGAAAAAGCTCGACGCGGGTGGGGGGGGAGGGCTAGAGGGATGGCCGGTGCAGCGGCTGACCGGCGGTGGGGAGTGGTTTTGGGGCGGTGGGGCGGCGCGGGCCGGACGCAGGCGCCGGGGGGCGGTGGTGGCTGGCGGCTCATGGGGGTGGAGTTTGATGATAAAGTGCAGGCCCTTGATTTCGTATCCAACGGCTAGAATATCTAATGACCAGAGATGAAAAAGTCAGTCGACTGACGTGTAGCCTCACCCCGCACGTACACATGCACGCACGCAAGACACGCACGCATGCAGGCGTGCAACACTGACACGTACACATAACGAACACACGCACACATGCAGGCGTGCAACATTGACACATACACATAACGAACACACGCACACATGCAGGCGTGCAACACTGACACGTAGACATGCACTCATGAACACACGCACGTATGCACACATGCATGCTACACCGAAACGTACCCTTGCCGCACGCAACAGTCGCACGCCTGCATGCACACGCACACGACGCAAGACACACGCTCAACCTATACATGCATGCACCCTTTGTTAACGACATGGATTGTTATGGGTATTAATCAATCTTATCTGTGATAAGCAGAACATTGATGTTTGTAGCGGTCTTTATGAATCACAACGTATCGAACGGGCTATCAACATAGTAGCCTTATCTACATGAAAAGGATGACGTCACACTCAATGAACAATCATCGGTTTATGAAATGCCCGCTTCTGACCGCCCTGGCCCACCAAAGGTTCCCCTATTGTGCACTGCCTGCGTTGGGTCACTGACATGCAGGCCATGTACCCAAAGAGCCCACACGTTAGTGGAAGAACTGCGTGGTGTCCTACGTCAGAGTCGAGGGCGCCACTCGCTGCACGCCCGGCTGAACACGCCTCCTTGCAGCATCCAAACGCCTCCAGGAAACTCGCCTGTGTGGAAGCCAATAAACCCACTCTGGACACACGTCCGTTCATGACAGGGCCGACATAAAACGCAGCGCTGGCCGAGCTCCTCCCTTCCGCCGTTTGTTTAATCTCCTATTTAAACGAGGCCAAACGCCGGCCAAGAATCGCACACCTCCGCCGCTCCCCTATCTCCCCCTTCACCATTTTGTCCACTCTTACAATGGCTTGCGAAGAGTAGTTATTCCGCACAAGCCATTTGTCTAGGTTTGTATCTCTCTCACACACACACCTAGGTGGGGGACGTGCACGAAGAGAAGAGGTGCACGCACGACGCACGTACTCCCGTCTCTTTCCCAACCACACCCGCGCGGGTACACGGTGGATCTCATTTCTGTACAAAAAGGCAGCCCACGTGGTAATTTGACTATGTACTGGTTGTCCACTTGGTGGTGGGAAGATCGTCTACCACGGGTGAACAAACAAATTGCGACTTGACGTGTTATGTTAAAAAAAGAGGCAAATCATGTGGGGCCTACCTTAGAGGCAAGGCTCTATACACTGGAGTACTTTTGATGTGTCCTGTCAACTCGCAGAACAAGGAGAAGCTTGCTTAGTACGCCGTATCCCCCGCCCACGGGCATGGTGGCTCGTAGGATGAGGTGAAGCTTGCTTACTAGTAGTAGTATTGTATGCCTTACGCCCGCTCCCTCGCCCACGCGCGAGGTGGCTCGCAAGATGAGGAGAAAATTTACTATTCCCTCTATTTACTCCTCGTCCCTACTACCTTGGTTAGAGAGATTATCATATTGTTTGGAATATATATGTCCTTTAGTACTCCCTCCATTTACTTATACAAGACCACTATGAAAAATACATTTTGCATCTATACAAGGCCACAAATAGTAATCGAGACAAAAGTTAGTACTCCCTCCTTTCCAGTTTATGGCTCAATTTCAAAATCTCTCCAACCAAGGTAGACGGTGAGTGGTCGAATTAATTTTGTACTCCTAGTTTGCAAAAGTAATTAGTACGCTCGTTTTTCTCAAGAAGTTATGTTTACCGAGTGTCGGTGTCAAAACCGGCGGATCTCGGGTAGGGGGTCCCGAACTGCGCGTCTAAGGTGGATGGTAATAGGAAGTAGGGGACACGATGTTTTACCCAGGTTAGGGCCCTCTTGATGGACATAAAACCCTATGTATTGCTTGATTTATTCTTGATGATATGAGTAGTACAAGAGTTGATCTACCACGAGATCGGAGAGGCTAAACCCTAGAAGCTAGCCTATGGTATGATTGTATGTTGTCCTACGGACTAAAACCCTCCGGTTTATATAGACATCGGAGAGGGTTAGGGTTACACAAGGCCGGTTACAAAGGAGGAGATATCCATATCTGTATTGCCTATCTTGCCTTCCACGCCAAGTAGAGTCCCATCCGGACACGGGACAGAGTCTTCAATCTTGTTTCTTCATAGTCCAACAGTCCGACCGCAGGATATAGTCCAGTTGTCCGGAGACCCCCTAATCTAGGACTCCCTCAGTAGCCCCTGAACCAGGTTTCAATGACGATGAGTCCGGCGTGCAGTGTTGTCTTCGGCATTGCAAGGCGGGTTCCTCCTCCGAATACACCACGGAAGAATTTGAATACAAGGATAGTGTCCGACCCTGCAACATAAGTTCCACATACCACCGTAGAGAGAATAATATTTCCACAAATCTAATCTGCTGACACGTTTTGGCAACATGACAACACGCCATGGCTTGGTGATTACTCGAACCGTTTCTCTTTAACCAGCCATGCACATAACGCGAGGCGGTTTCTTGACACGTCTTGTCAAAGCAGAGATCAGGTTCCCCTTATTACGGGATCCTCATCAATACGGACGTGGGTAACCCAACCGTGCTTAGGACTCCTAGATTTTAGGCAAGTCCCAAACGTCCATGAGGAGGACGCTTGATATTCACCCTCTTTATAAAGGGACAAGGCTTTTACTTTTTTCCCTCCCGTGCTCAATTGAATCCTTCCCCCGCCTCGAGTTCTAACACCCAAAGCCCAGGTCAGGTGCTTTGGACCTTCAATCATGTCCGGATCCAGCCTTCAGGGCCAGTGGATGCCTTCCTCCATCACGGAGGAGGACATCAAGAAGTTGAGGGAGGCCAGATACCTGACCGCCAAAATTCCGCATAGGCTGCCCACTCGAGGGCAGGTCATCCCTACTCCCGAACCCAACGAGAGTGTTGTGTTCATCTCCCACTTCCTTCGAGGACTAAGCCTCACTCTGGATCCCTTTGTTAGGGGTCTTATGTTCTATTATGGGCTGGATTTTCACGATCTAGCCCCGGATTCTATCCTTCACATCTCGTCATTCATTGTCGTTTGTGAGGCCTTCCTCCGCATTACCCCTCACTTCGGCCTGTGGCTCAAGACCTTTGATGTGAAGCCGAAGATGGTCGAGGGGCAGCATGCAGCGTGCGGAGGTGCTCTAATAAGCAATATTGCCGGCGCTCCATGGCCGAAGGGTTCCTTTCCAGAGGTGTCCATATTGTGGCAGCGGGAGTGGTTTTATGTCACAGCTCATCGAAGTGCCAAGTGGGTGGCTGCCCCCACTTTTTGCTCGGGCCCTGCACCACAACTGATGTCATGGATTAGCAGGGGGCTGAGCTGGGGTCCAGCCAAGGACGTGCCTATACTGCAGAGCCGCATCCAAGATCTCTTCGAAGGAGATTTCAGTCTGGTTATGGTAGTGCAAGTTATGCTGGTTTGTCGAGTCCAGCCTTGCAAACGCCGGCCCCTTCGCATGTGGGAATTCAACTCGGAAGGACCGCACACTATTTAGAATTTCCTCGGCCGGACGCATGAGGAGATGTACAAATCATTCTTCGCACCCCAAATAGAGTGTCCGGACACTACCGAGGACGTGGGACTGAGCAGCAACTGCACCGCGGCCCAAGTAAGTAATCCCTTAGCCGAACACATTGTCTTTTTATTTGTCATGACATCATTCTGAAGAATCGCTCTTTGACCAGGTCAGGATAACAAAGGCGAAGATGATCCGTTGTTCGGCCCCTCTTCCTGAAGGCTTGGACAATCCGATGCTGGAAAAGATACTCGACCAGCACCTCGCCCGGTGCCCTCAAAGGAAGATGAAGGGGGAATAAAGAAGGCAAAAGAGGGCCTCCACCGCTACCTATTCCAACCAAGGGAATGAGCGCCTCCATGAGGGAGGATAACCAAGGGCAAGAATCTGACGTTCTCTCGCCCCAGGGAAGGAAGAGGACTACCTCTGAAGATCCGGAAACCAAGGTTTCCAAACGGGAGAAGAAAACTCCACTAGAGGGTCCTGCCTCGGAGGGTGCTCTTGCCGCACAAAGTCCGTGCGGGGATCAGCCCTCTAACGAGATGTAAGTAATCAAAAAGTACTTAATAGTGAAGATATATTACCTTACCTCTGAGGAAAATAACCGAAACATTTATCTTGCAATTCGGATCTTAGCCCTTCTTAGCAGAGCTCGTCTTCGGGGGATCTTCTTCCGGAGATGATGGAGAGCAAAACGCCTCCCCCGGACTCCCCCTCTCAAGAAGCGGGCGACCTTGAAGTGTCGTCACGGAGGGTTTCTCCTGATCCGGCAAGGCCAGAAGGTAATCCTATGGCCACCCGAAGTCCCCAGTATCCGACTCTTGAAGAGAGCAATCAAAAGAGTCCGGCACCATCTGGTATGCGGTCGGACGTACTGAAGGATCTGCTAGAGCGAGCAACTATCTCAGAAGAACACCGAACATTGATGGGTACGGTGATTGAAAGGATTTCGTCCGCCGAAAGCAGGTTGCATGAAGCCTTTATGAGTCTACTGACGGGTTTTGAGGTACGTGAAATGATATACATTTGTGATAGTACCGCACATTTTTAGGTGTGCCCTGTGTAGATAGTAGCCCTTGAGACTCTGGTAGTCGTCGAGGACGGCGGCAAACAGAGGATCGTAGTCCCAGGTAATAACCAGACCACCTTTATGTCCAGGTGGTTGAAGCTCCGGTGGCTAGCCGGACTGATGGGTTTGCCGAACTAAAGCGGCAACTGGATGCGGCAGATGCCGACATCGAGCTTGTTAACAAGCGGCTCGATGAGGCACAGGGTAGGTGATTTTTCTGGTGAATGGCACATGGTAAGAGCAGCGTGATGCCAGTATCTTTGATATGTTGTGACTACAGATGGAGCTGCCACCATGGAGACCCTTCGGGCGGAGCTTGCCCGAGCCAAGGAGCAAGCAAGGAGTAGTAATGCGGCCGCTTTGAAGGCGGCCAAAGAGTTAAGAGCCGAGAAGGCCTCACATAGCGAGACCAAAGAAAAAATGGCCAAGATGTCTGTAAAGTTGAAAGATACTACCGACCGCTGCCAGCTTCTTGAAGAAGAAAACCAGGCGAAGGCGACGGACCTGGAAAAGGCCACGATGGCGACCAAAGACACCCGCTCTGCAATGAGAGCGAAGAAGGAGGAACTGCGTGAAGCCGGGGATATTGTGGCTGGGAAGCCCTTTATGCTGCGGAGGAAGTTTGGAGATCCTCGGTATGCCCCTCTTGATTGGCTGTGGAGTTCGGCAGACGCATATCTGGACTTGGCGGCGAGCGCTGTCGATGCGGCCGAATACTTCCGAGATCAAACAGATCGTGAAGTGGACAAGCTATTCTGGTCGCAATTTAACGTTCCAGAGCGTCCGCTTCCATTGAATGATCAGCTTGCTGAATGGGCCGAGCTCAATAGATTGTCCGGACTCGTCATGAGGTCTATGGTGGATCATCTGTGGCCGGAAAGGCCAAAGCCGAACATCTATTTTAGCTTGGTGTAGCAGTTCCTTGGTGCGGTGTCGCGCATTAATGCGATGACGAGGTCGGCGTGCATAGACGGCTCGCGGATGGCCCTTGCCCGTGTCAAAACATACTGGGCGGAGATGGATGCCACCACTGTTGCGGCGCAGGGTTCGGCCATAGGCCGAGTGGCTGTCGAGCACTATTTTGAAGAAGTTCTTGAAGGCGCTCATTCGATAGAGGCCCAGTGCTCGAAGAATATTATGTTTGAGTGACATGTATTCCCATTATAAAAACAATGTTTTATTAAATTTATCAAGGCTGTATTTATACTTTTGCCCGAAAGTAATATGATGCCTCATGTGCGGTCGTTTACGTATATATGTATATAACCTGAAAGATTGCAGTCGTCGGCTTCAACCCCCACGCATAATGCGGGGGTGTTCGTAGAAGACGCGTGTTCACACTTGATCCAACGTCTTAGTCCATTAAGGAGGTGATAGCGCAGCGAACTAGGCAACCGGACTATAATACTTTAACACTTTACCTTAGCCAGAGGAGTTTGACAGTGGGGCTACTATATAGCCCCTGGTGGCTCCGCACTCATCCGAATTCGGGGTGCGTACATGCCTGACCGGGCAACGGCCCTTCGTTAAGGCGGAGGAATCCCGAAGATTCCGATAGGTCCTCGAGTGGTTGACCAGTCTCACGCTATATCATGACAGTCAGTTTTCGGCTTTCTCTACCGAGGTGCTCATCCGGATGAACCAGGGCATATTCGCAGTAGTTCTCCTAGTGCCGCCTTAGCCGATAGAGCGGAACGTAAGGCAGCAAAATACAGGAGCCGGGCAAACCCAACATTTGACCAAAGACATGATTCGTAGCTGATGCGTATAAGGCCAAACTCGCGACGCCGAACACTCCCTAAGGTATTCGGTCTTTATGGTGCAAACCGGGCCTGAACAGTGCCCTTTGTAATAAGCCTCTGGTGTCCAGGTACGTGCATTATTCTGACGTGGCCACATGCCAAGACATCAGCATCCTTCTCAATTGTATTGAGAAACTGAGGGATGTGTATCAACAAGAGACAGTAAAAAAAGGTTTACGCGGGGTCTTAATCTAAAAAGAATCCTTGGAATGGGTCCCTGCTGCACGCCTGCGCATGTGTCTCCATTGTGCCGTATCCTGGACGGGTGTAGCACGATGGTTATCTGTAAAAGGGAGGAACTTAGTTGAAAAGTTGTCGTGCAAAAAGGTAGGTTATACTAAAGAAACCATGTACAATTCAAGATGAGTAAAATTGAGCCTGATTGCCACTTGTTTGCGCGCGTTGAGCCCCTTGTATTGTAATAGGGGTGTGGCCAACAAACCTATATTAATTACATATAGCTGCGCCGGACTTGTCTAACCGCGTCTGTGGTCTTAACGACATGTCAAATGCTTTAGTTGGTGAGGTCATTTAGTGTGCGGCTGCCAAGACAGCCACACTGTCTTCGGCGCGCAAGGAGCACTCAATATTCCCATTTACTGTAATGATGCCGCGTGGACCGGGCATCTTAAGCGTGAGGGAAGCGTAATGCGGTATTGCGTTAAAGCGAGCGAAAGCTTCGCGTCCAAGTAGTGCTTGATAGCCACTTTGGAACGGAGCGATGTGGGAGGTTAAATTTTCGCTACAGAAGTTATCGAGGAAGCCGAATATAACCTCTAGTAGCAGGGAGCCCGTGCAATGAGCCTCTGGGCCTGGCGTTACTCCTTTAAAGGTAGTATTGCTGCGGCAAATTTTTTTGGGTCTATCCCCATTTTGCGGACTGCGTCCTGGTATATCAGGTTTAAACTGTTGCCGCCATCCATCAGGACTCGTGTGAAGTGGTATCCGTCAATTATTGGATCTAATACCAAGGCAGCCCATCCTGCACGCCGGATACTTGCCGAGTAATCCCGATGGTCGATGTTGGCGTTCTGGGAACGGGGGTCCCCAGACTTGCCTGCCTGTGGCCTGCGGCGTGGCTCGAGGAGGGGCCCAACACGGCCCATC
Source organism: Triticum aestivum (assembly GCF_018294505.1). Lineage (NCBI taxonomy): Eukaryota > Viridiplantae > Streptophyta > Magnoliopsida > Poales > Poaceae > Triticum > Triticum aestivum. Next base: position 467,749,634 of record NC_057800.1, read on the forward strand.
TTCATCAACACAGACCCAAGACCCTCGCGAGGGGCCAAGCCTCGCGGGGCGGACGACACGGAGCTTCCTCAGGCACGGCCTCGTCAGGCTGGCTCGCGAGGAGGCAGAGAGATCAAGGCAGGGTACCTCACGAGGTGCCCGTGACGCAATCCATGACGACCAAAGGCGCCAGGCGGGCACCAGCCGTGCAGTGTCCTCCTTTCCTCTTTGGTGCAAAGGGAGCAAGCGCAGGCGAGAGCATCAAGCAAAGGCACCCGTTTCGGTGCAACGAGACCAAGACCAGTCCAACGGCAGGGATGAAGTCATTGTGGAGCCCAAGCCAGCGTCACCACCAGAGCCTTTGGCAGGCGAGGACCAACTTTAGTCAGGATAAGTGTACCAGATGTTCCCCTTCAAAATGGCCAATTGTTGGCGCCCTTCCCGCTCAATATTTGGGAAGAGGCCCAGGGCCTTTGCCTATAAATAGGACTAGCCACCCACAGGGTAGATCAGAGATCAGAGATCGGATCGAAATCGGAGAGAGAATCGAGAAGAGAGAGAGAGAAGGGTGACTGAACTCCTCCTAGCAGTTCATCCCCCCAGCCAAGAACAGACCCTCGCGAGGCTGTTCTTCCTTGTATTGCTCATCATCATCAGCCCAAGAGGCAATCCACCACACCACACACTGGAGTAGGGTATTACACCACAACGGTGGCCCGAACCAGTATAAACCATGTGTCTCTTGTGTTGTTCTTTCCATAGCTTAGATCTTAGCGAGGCGGAGGGTTGCAGGTAGGTAGAAGGTGAAATCTCCGCGCGCACCCCAGTGTTCGAACCTCAAGGGTCTGCCGGAACCCGAAATCCGACATTTGGCGCGCCAGGTAGGGGTGCGCCGGAATTCGTCTTCCACCACCCCGTTCTCCTCCGACCATCGCATCCATGTCTGACGCTCGCCGGGCCTGTGCCGAGCGCCGGACCACCCTCGCTTCCTGTGTCGCCCAGACGGCTCCTGTCGACGGGCATCCTCGCCGATCCCCGTCACCTACCGTCAATGCCGCCACCGGCCCGGCGGGGGACGAACAGCAAGCGTCGTCTCAGCATCCGTCCGTGCGGCAAGACGGCCGCACCGCTACTCCCTCACTCATCCCAGCTGGTTCTTCGTCCCGCGCACCGCGCACCCATGGAGGCTCGAGCTACGCTCATTGCGGCAAACGAGCTCCTGTGCTACCGTCCCGTCGACGACGTCTACGAAGAATGGCTCGACCGCGTCATCAAGCTCGCCCGCGCCGCAGGGGGCTCTCCTGCGCCGTCCGTTCCGCTGCACTGCACCCTGCCCCGCGCGGGCGACGAAGCTCCGGGGGCGCCCCAGTGGCCTCCTCCTCTACGTTAGGTGTCAGCGCGGCCCCTGGGCAGAACCCGCTACGTTAGGTGTCAGCGCGGCAAGAGCAGAGCTGCCAAGAAGTCCCTCGCCCGCAAGAAGCTGCCCGGACGCTCCCTGCTCCAGCATGTCGCGACCGTGTTCCTGCTCCCGCACGTCAAGACCCCGCGCTGCTCCCAGCCACAGCGCGTGGGGACATGCAAGACCAAGCTCTCCGTCACCCAAGGCCTCCCGTGGCCATAGCAGGCTGCCGTGCCTTCACCACCGAGCTACGCAGCATCGCGTGGCCCGGCAAGTTCAAGCCAGACCTGCCTCCTTGTTATGACGGAACGGCCGACCCTGCGGAGTTCCTCCAGCTCTATGAGCTGGGCATCGAAGCTGCCAACAGAGATGAGAAGGTCATGGCGAACTGGTTTCCCATGGCGCTCAAGGACGGGGCCCGCACCTGGCTCCTGAACCTGGCTCCAGGCACGATCTCCTCCTGGGATGAGATGCGCACCCGCTTCATCGCCAACTTCCAAGGTACTCGCGACCGGCCACCCGCCGTGAGCGACATGCGCTGCATCAAGCAACAACCCGGAGAGACCCTGCAGAAGTACATCCAGCGCTTCAACAACGCACGCCTCAAGATTCCCAAGGTGACCGAGGAGGCCATCATCTCAGCCTTCTCCGACAGCGTGCGCGACGTCAAGATGAAGGAGGAGCTGGCGATGCATGAAGACCTGTGCACTTCCTTGGAGTTGTTTAACTTGGCAACCAAGTGTGCCAGGGCTGAAGAAGGGCGTCTCTCCCTCCTTGAGCTGTCTGCCGCGGACCCAGAAGAGAAGAAGCCCAAGGCCAAGGATGTGAAGCGCAAGGGGGCTGCCGTGCTCGCGGCAGAACCAGACACCAAGCGGGGCAGAGATCAGCCCGAATCTTCCAAGGGTAGTCGGTACTGTGTGTACCACGACCTCCACACCCACAACACCAACGAATGTCAAGAGCTCCGAGCCGTGCGAGAAGGAAGGATCGGCCGTCGCCCCGACCGCGGTGACCGGGGCTACGGTCGAGGAGGAGGAAGGAACGCAGGACGCTGGGAAGACCGCTGCCCGCGCCAAGGGTGGCGCGATCGACCTCGCGAGAATCGCTGGCAAGACCCGCCTTGCGAGGGAGACTGGAGGGATCAGCCTCGTGAGGATCGCCCGCCAGGCAACGCAGGCCTCCCTCCACTGACGCCGCAGCCAAGGAGAAACGAGGACTGCCATCAGGACGAGGGGGCTGGTGGCTTCTAGGAGCCGCGCGCGATCGCCTGCATCCTGGGCGGGGCTCAAGCCCCAGCCTCTCAACGCATCTTCAAGCAGTTTGCCCGCGAAGTGAATGCAGTCCTCCCCAAGCTCGAAGCCACGCGCCCTCTCAGGTGGTCGGCGTGCGCCATCACGTTCAGCTCAGCAGATCAGCTCAAGTGTGTGGCCACAGCCGGAGTCCTCCCGATGCTTTGTTCCCCGATCATCAGCAACATGGTGGTCACCAGGACCCTAATCGATGGCGGGGCAGGGCTCAACGTCCTATCCGTGGAAACATTCAACAATCTCCAAGTGCCCTACAACCAGCTTCAGCCAACCAAGCCTTTCTCCGGAGTCACCGACAGCTCCACGGTCCCGATTGGGCAGGTCCGCCTCCCTGTCACCTTCGGGGCACGCGACAACTACCGCACCGAGCTCATCGACTTCGACGTCGCTCACATTCGCCTGTCGTACAACGCCATCCTTGGGTACCCAGCGCTAGCCAAGTTCATGGCTGTAACTCACCACGGCTACAACGTCCTCAAGATGCCAGGAAGTGGCGGAGTCATCACGGTGCCCTGTGAAGAGAAGGACGCGGTGTGTTCCCTGGAACGAGCCTTTCAGGCCGCATCGCCGGAAGACCCGGATCACGGAAGTAGGAGGCTTCCCGAGACCGCCCCCAAGAAGAAGAAGACATCGTCCGGCCCGGCCCCTCAGGGCCCGCGCCTGCCCAGGGGGAACCTCCTTCCATCGCATAGGAAAGCGCACCCGGCGCCCTCCTTAGGCAGGGCTCGGGGGCTCTCCCCTGGAGGGCCACCGACCTGGCTAAGGTCACGAGGGAGGCGCTTGGGCACCACATGGAGGCGTGTTTCGAAGCACATTTCCCTCAAGAAGGAGTAAGGCAAGGAGGGCCAGACCCTCAGGAGTTCATCAGCAAGGCCATTCAGGAGCTACAGGAGTCAAGAGTCATGAGAGGCGGCCGCCGCCTACCAGCTGTGGCTCCCCATCCAGGCAAGGATGGTGGGCTGCGCGTCTGCATCAACATACCAGGGCTCAATCGAGTCGCCTCTCTGGAGCACCTCTAGCCATCGCGAGTGGGGCGCTGCGAAGGTCCACCCCACAGCTACGTTCGCATGCCTTACGGCTTGCCGAACGCGGCTGCCACGTACCAGCGCCTCATGAGGGGCATCATGGAGGCTCAAGAGGCAGGCGTTCCGCAGCCCTGGCGGAGATGGAGATGGTTCGCGAGGAGCCACCAGCGCCTTCGGAGCCTCCCGAGGCCCCTGGGCCTGGGGGCTCGTGAGGATCGGCTTCCGCAGCCCACCGAGTCTTCTACGCCAACACTCCTTCGTCCTCAACATCATTAGGTGACATCTTTCAAGTTTCATTTCCAGCTGGGAGCGCCCCCCAGGGCTGCATTATTCCCAGGCCGCGTGGGTCCGTCCCTACGGCATGTATCCCTTTTATTTTATGTTGTTAGCTTACCTTGTTGGGGGCGCCCCTCGGGCTGCATCATCCCCCAAGTCGCTCGGGCCAGACCCAGTGGCATGTATGCCCTTTTGCATTTATTTCCGGCTATGCGTTCGACCCACCATGCTTGATTATTTGATGCCTGTCCACGGCACCACTTCTTCTCCATGCCGACCACTTGCACGTTAAAGGGGGGGGTACCTGAGCATCGCGACTCAGGGCTCTTACTGTCTCTCCAACCCTCACCCTCTGGCCTTGTCCACGGCATCGCGACCTGACATACCAGCGACGGCTGAGACCAGCTCGAGGGCCGGGACCCGAGGACGTAGAGTGCCGGCATCTAACCAAAATTGTAGGGACACATCACAAGATAAGGCCCAGTGCCAGGTGCAACCCGCCTAGAGGTAGAGCCCCGTGAGTCCCGCACTGGCTCATGGGTGCCCAGATACACCTCGCCAGGCCCTACCGTGCCAGCTACGTGTCAGGGCGGGGCTGTACACGCCCCGGGGGCTCCTCCCGGAGGGGAGCCCCCTCCCACGTACCAGTGGAAGCACCATGCTCCGCGCTGGCTGACGACACTGCCGAGGAGCGGCTATGCCCGTACACATACGGAAGCGCTATGCTCTGCGCTGGTGATAAACAACTGAGGGCGGCCCCCGGGCCGCATCAACCTCAGGGAGCCCAGAGCTCAGTGTCTAGCCTCATCATAACGCCTCCCCTCGGGAGTGCCGCACGAGGGGGCTGGGCACGGGGGCTGCGCCTGGGTCACGCCCAGACGCACGCCACCTAGCCAGGCCCCCCGGGCCTGGTTCGTCGCGCGTCTCTCCCTGAGCGGAGCCAAGGTACGAAGGCCGTTTGAGCGTCAAGGGGGACTCCTGAGCATCGCGACTCAGGAGCCTAACTGGTCACGTAGCCCCTCACTCCTTAGTTCCGAAAGGCTAACGACGGTTGAGGTATGCGCCCGGCCGGGCTCAGCAGACGTAGAACGGTAGATCCACCCACATCACACCTCCCTACTTGCTGTTCGTGCGCCAAGGGGGACTCCTGAGCATCGCGACTCAGGAGCCTAACTTGTCACGTAGCCCCTCACTCCTTGGTCCCGTCCTGGTTTCCGGTCGGGGCTAACGGCGGCTGAGGTATGCGCGGGGCCGGGCTCTGTCGGCGTAGAACATAAGCAAGTAGGAAGGAAAAGCGTAAATTTCAAGGAATTCAAAAGCAAATATTACAGTCCACACTGTTATCTCAATGCCAAACGCAAGTTTAAACGCCTCCCCGAGGCATACATGTGCAGAAATTAAAGGCAGGATAGGAACCACAACGGAGTCACTTGTCGGCGGTGGAGCAGCGCGGAGTGGGTTCGCCTCATGGAGCAGCGGGGTCGGCAGCGCCTTGCTTCGGCTTGGTGCTGAAGGCCCGGAACTTCCCCAGCAGAGCCTCCGCGCGACCCTTCACGGCCTCGGCAGCGGCAGCGGCACGCTCGCCGCTTACTGGCTCCAACAGGCTGTCAAGGTCGACGCCGGGATCGCGAAGGTAGATGTGGGTGAGGACCCGCGTCAGCGCTGCAGAAGACAGGACACGCGCCTCGGCCTCGGCCGTGGGGCCAAGGCCAAGGGCGACATCTTCAAGAGTGCGAACCAGGAAGGGAAGCAGCTTGGCGGGGCCGTCCTCGGCGCCAGCCAGCGGGCTCTCCAGGCCGCTGTCGTAAAGCGTCCTCAGCAAGGAGCGAGCCTTCGCCTCCATCTCCGCGAAGGCCACGCGGTCCTCGGCAAGAACCTGGGCCTTGTCATCCAGCTCGACCTTCCTCGCCCCCAACTCTTGCTCCAGCGTGCCTAGGCGGTCACGGCGCCTCCTGAGCTTGACCTCCCTCTCCTTGACGGCCGCCTCGCGAGCCTTCACGCCTTCTTCCTACTCCTGGCGAAGGCGGGCCTCTTTCGCGAGCTGGTCCCGCAGGCCTTGCAGCTCGTCCTCCAGCGCCTTGCAGCAACTACGGACATCGACCACCTCCCCCAGGGCTGCATCACGAGCAGCCTTCGCCTCAAGGACGGCCTGCCTCCCCTCATCGCAAGCCGTCGAGGCCTAGACCAGCGCTGCCCGAATCGAAGCGTCGGAGCGAATCCATCCTGAAGCCAGCTCCAAGCGCCCGGCCACCAAGCGAGGGTCAGCGCTAAGAAGATCCTGCCGCAGCCGGTCCAGCTCAGCAACAGCACGATCCAGAACGGCAGGAGGAGTCGGAGAAACAGCAGTCGGTGGAGTAGGAGGAGAAGGCGGCAGCGCGACCAGAGCATCCTGAGGCAGAGCCTGCTGCGCCCCAACGGCTGTAGTGGCGGCAGCAGGCAAAGGCACCTCGGGAGTCACTTGGGCCATGGGGGCTGAGCTTGCCCCAGCTAGCTTAGCCAGGCCTCACGAGGACGACCAGGCAGGAGAAGCCCGTGCTTCGCGGTCACCTTCCTTCGCGGGCAGAGGCGCTGCCATGGATGGAACCTCAGGAGCTCCCTTCGACTTCTTTGCTGCAGGCACCAGCCTATCCAAAAGATGTGGACGTCAAGCCTCAGCAGTAGAACAAGAAATAAAGACAAGAATCAAGCACTTATGGGTCGTCGCCAGTGAGCTCAGGCAGCCTCCGGCCAAATTTCAAGCCTGAAAGCCGGCTGGAAGGGTCAACCTTGGGAAGCTCGGGAGCGGAAGGCACGTCTGCGGTCCGCCTCGGGGCCAGGGCAGACCCGCGGGAGATCAGCCCGGTCCTGTCCTTCTTCGGGTTCGGGGGCAAGCTCCCGCCGCCCTGCTCGTCATCATCCTCATCGTCATCACTCGGAGAGAGGCGGAGAGCACGGGACCTGCGCTGGGGGAGGGGAGCCCTCGACTCTCCGTCAGTCGCCTCGGAGTCAGGCCCTTTTTCCCACTCCCCTCCTTCCTCCTCTTCGCTGGAGTCGTTGGAGGACACGTGCACCGATTCCCCGGGAGTTTCCATGGGCACGGGCCCGTCCCTGTTGAAGACGGGCATGGACTCCACTACCTGCTCCCAGTCGTGGTGGAGGAACAAGGGCGTAGGAGCGCCCTCCAACCTCGCCACATCGCCCCCGACCAGAGATCAGAGGACCGCAGCCAGATCTTCGACGGCCAAGGCCGCGGGGCTCGGATGGGGCCTCCACATCGGAAGTGAGTACTGCCGAAGCGGAGCCAGCTGGTGCTCCAGGAATTCCCTCAGCAGCGACGCGCCGGTCAGCTTCGCCGCCACCATGTTGGCCGGCCTCAGATCCACGTCCATCTTCTCCAACACCAGCTTCGCGCGGGGGTCCGCGAGCTCCGCTCGACCCCAATCGCTGGAGCTCGTGGGTTGCTCCGTGGGCAAGATCAGACGAGGGTGGATGCGCCCAGCATCTGCCAAGACCCACTTGCTCCTGAAGCCCTCAATCCTTTTCCCGGGGTTCGAAATGACAATGGCGCCACCGTACGCGATGAAGCTCGCGCACGCGGAAGCAGGACCGCGAGAGGTCTGGAGGTAGAAGTAGTCGCGCAGCAAGGCCACTGAGGGCTGCACCCCAACGTGAGCCTCGCGGTAATAGGCGAAGATTGCCAGGAGAAGGACGGAGTTGGGGTGGAGATGCAAAGCCTGTAGCTTATAATGGCGGAGGACAGAGAAGAAGAACTCCGAGAAGGGAGGCACCAGGCCAGCAGCAATGGCGCTTACAAAGAACGGATAGAAGGTGCTTCCTTGGCCCTCAGGGGTGGCGGAGCTGGCCTTGAACACCTTCTCCCCATCGATGCCCTGCGCCGCCGCCATCCGGCGCAACCGGGCGAGGCTCGCCTCAGACACGTTCGGCGAGTCCAGGGCAGACGAGTACCAAGCTCCGGCTGGGGACTGATGAGGCGCCAGGGCTTCCTAGGTCACGCGGTCGAAGTAGATCTGGAAATTTTGGAGGAAGGAAGGAGAGGCGCAAGAAAGGGGATCTGAGCAGCAACCGGAGAAAGCAAAAAAGCAAAGCCTAGGCAGATGCCGCTCCCTTATCAACTCGCGCGATTGCTGAGGCGCCCACGTCCAGTCAACCACCATGCGGCGCCCAAGGCTGCAGGCTGTTAGGGCCCACAGCGCTTCGCTCTTGCCCTTTCACCTCCCTGCACGGCCAAGTCCAGATGCGCCTTGGGCCCGAGGGCTACTGTCGGCGTTCTAGGAACGGGGGTCCCCAGACTTGCCTGCCTGCGGCCTGCGGCGTGGCTCGAGGAGGGGCCCAGCATGGCCCATCTTCATCAACACAGACCCAAGACCCTCGCGAGGGGCCAAACCTCACGGGGCGGACGACACGGAGCTTCCTCAGGCACGGCCTCATCAGGCTGGCTCGCGAGGAGGCGGGGAGATCAAGGCGGGGTACCTCACGAGGTGCCCGTGACGCAAGCCATGACGACCAAAGGCGCCAGGCGGGCGCCAGCCACGCAGTGTCCTCCTTTCCTCTTTGGTGCAAAGGGAGCAAGTGCGGGCGAGAGCATCAAGCAAAGGCACCCGTTTTGGTGCAACGAGACCAAGACCAGTCCAACGGCAGGGAGGAAGTCATTGTGGAGCCCAAGCCAGCGTCACCACCAGAGCCTTTGGCAGGCGAGGACCAACTTTAGTCAGGATAAGTGTACCAGATGTTCCCCTTCAAAATGGCCAATTGTTGGCGCCCTTCCCGCTCAATATTTGGGAAGAGGCCCAGGGCCTTTGCCTATAAATAGGACTAGCCGCCCACAGGGTAGATCAGAGATCGGAGATCGGATCGAAATCGGAGAGAGAATCGAGAAGAGAGAGAGAGAAGGGTGACTGAACTCCTCCTAGCGGTTCATCCCCCCAGCCAAGAACAGACCCTCACGAGGCTGTTCTTCCTTGTATTGCTCATCATCATCAGCCCAAGAGGCAATCCACCACACCACACACTGGAGTAGGGTATTACACCACAACGGTGGCCCGAACCAGTATAAACCCTGTGTCTCTTGTGCTGTTCTTTCCATATGTTAGATCTTAGCGAGGCGGAGGGGTGCAGGTAGGTAGAAGGCGAAATCTCCGCGCGCACCCCAGTGTTCGAACCACAAGGCTCTGCCGGAACCCGAAATCCAACAGTCGAAGGTGATCGGTTGAGACGACCAGTGGAAGAACTCCGTGGTGATAGGCCCTGGGGCATATTTCTCTAGGAGTGCCGCTTTGTTTCTCCCCTTTATCACGTGTAACACGTTTACTGTTTTGACTTCTGGTGGGAATTTGTTCTGTTCCCCAGTGCTTTTCTTGTGAGGCTCGTCCTCGTCTTCGCTTGGTGTATCATGCCCCTTGTGTTCGGCATTGAGCTTGCCGGACTTCTTGAAGACCCAACATTCTGTGTGGCTGTGATTTGCAGGTTTACCGGGGGTGCAATGGATCTGACATATTTGGTCCAGAATTTTTTTTAGGCTGGATAGTTCGTCTCTGTTGCCTTTGGAGGGCGGCTTTTGCTGCTGACCTGGCCGAGAGCTTCTGAATCCGGCATTTACCGCCGTGCTCTTCGGGTTGTCTTCTTTATTCCGGCGCTTATTTTTGCTGTGTCATGATTTCCCGTTTCCATCCCTGACTTCGGATGTACTTGGGTCGCTGGTGCTGCATCGGGCTAACCAGCTGTCCTCGCCCGCGCAAAAGCGGGTCATGAGGCTTGTTAATGTTTCCATTGTTCTCGGCTTTTCTTGGCTGAGGTGTCTGGCAAGCCATTCGTCTCGAATGCTATGCTTGAAATCTGCTAATGCTTCAGTGTCCGGACAGTCTACTATTTGGTTCTTTTTAGTGAGGAGCCTGTTCCAAAGCTTTCGGGCTGACTCACCGGGCTGTTGAGTTATATGACTTAAATCGTTTTCATCCGGTGGTCGGACATAGGACCCTTGAAAATTTGCCCAAAAAGAGTCTTCGAGCTCTTCCCAGCTTCCATGGAGTTTTTGGGGAGGCTTTTAAGCTAGTGCCGAGCTGGCCCTTTGAGCTTGAGGGGTAAGTACTTGATGGCGTGGAGATCGTCTCCTCGAGCCATATGTATATGAAGGATGTAGTCCTCAATCCAGACTCCAGGGTCTGTTATTCCTTCGTACGCCTCTATGTTTACGGGTTTGAATCCCTCTGGAAATTCATGGTCCAGCACCTCGTCGGTGAAACATAGGGGGTGTGCAGCACCCCTATATTTAGGTGTACGGTGATGTTCGAATATTTGTTGTGTTGCATTTCATGCTGGAGCACGCTTGCGTGGTCCGTAGATAGATCTGGTTGCGCTGTCCTTTTGATGTGAGCCCTTACGAGGGTCGTGTACTGGTTTATGTGCGGCGTCGTTTGCCGCTCTGTGTTGGTTATGAGGTCATCTATCCGACTGGATGGCCATTTTATTTTTTAATTGCGGAGGATCTAAGGCCTCCTCATCGAATTCAGGTAGCAACTTTTGCTTCGGGTAGCTCTTGGTGTGGTGATTACTGTCGTACTTCGCTGTAGTGTTTAGTACTTCACTCCATCTGATTTTGAGTGTGTCTTGTGCCGCCCTAAGCCTTTGCTTCTGCTTTTTCAGACTCCTCGCAGTGGCAACCAGCCTTTGGTGGGCATTCTGTTGCCCTGGGTGCCTGTCCGGTGTGATGTCGTCCGGACCGTTATCTTCGACGGGGTTGGGTTGTTCGGTTTGATTCTCCGTGTTGTCGTGGTCGGGCGATGGTTCACCCTACTCTAATGATGGGTCTATATGATTGTTGTTTCTGCCGAGGCGGGATTTGGAGCGGTGTTTACGCCGCCGCTTTCATTGCTTCTTGAGGGAACAACCCTTCGCTGCGTCCTTCCGTTCCTCGTGGTCGTTTTCTTTTGGTGTGTCCACCATGTATACGTCATGTGATGAAGTGGTTGTCCAGTGCCCTGTGGGCAGTGGTTCCTCTTCGCCTCCCGCATTGTCGTCCATACCGTCGATGTCTTCAGAGTCGAAGTCGAGCATGTCGGTTAAATCGTCGACAGTGGCTACTAAGTGGGTGGTGGGTGGGCGGCGAATTTCTTCGTCATCCGCATCCCAATCCTGTCGGACATAGTTCGACCAAGACTCTCCTGACAAGGAGAGAGACCTTAGTGAATTCAGTATGTCACCGAAGGGCGAGTGCTGAAAAATATTCGTGGAGGTAAACTCCATGATCGGAGCCCAATCGGATTCGATAGGCACGGGTGCAGGCGGTTCGGAGTTCGTGGCCGGAGAAGGATCCGGTAATTTGGCAACACAGCTCTCGTGAAGGGTAAGGTCGATATTCGGCTTGATCGCCGCTGAGGGTACAGCCTCCGTGCCGGGGTCTATCCACCCGTCCATGGATGGCCTGATTGGCTCCGAATTGAGGGTCAGAGCAGTTGTCGGTGCGATCTCCTCAACACTGTCTGATGGCAGAGCTAAATCATCCTCATCATGACCGTGTGGCGCACAAGGCAGGGGCTCGAATCCGTCGAAGATCAAGTCTCCGCGGATATCGGTTGTGTAGTTTAAGTTTCCCAACCTGACCTAGCGGCCAGGGGCGTAACTCTCGATCTGCTCCAGATGGCCAAGCGAGTTGGCCTGCAGTGCGAAGCCGCCGAACACAAAGATCTGTCTGGGGAGAAAAGTCTCGCCCTGCACTGCATCGCTATCGATGATCGTAGGAGCCATCAAGCCTAACGGCGATGACACAGAGGATCTCTCAATGAAAGCACCAATGTCGGTGTCAAAGCCGGCGGATCTCGGGTAGGGGGTCCCGAACTGTGCGTCTAAGGCGGATGGTAACAGGAGGCAGGGGACACGATGTTTTACCCAGGTTTGGGCCCTCTTAATGGAGGTAAAACCCTACATCCTGCTTGATTTATTCTTGATGATATGAGTAGTACAAGAGTTGATCTACCACGAGATCGGAGAGGCTAAACCCTAGAAGCTAGCCTATGATATGATTGTATGTTGTCCTATGGACTAAAACCCTCAGGTTTATATAGACACCGAAGAGGGTTAGTGTCGGTGTCAAAACCGGCGGATCTCGGGTAGGGGGTCCCGAACTGTGCGTCTAGGCCAGATGGTAACAGGAGGCAAGGGACACGAAGTTTTACCCAGGTTCGGGCCCTCTTGATGGAGGTAAAACCCTACGTCCTGCTTGATTAATATTGATGATATGGGTGTTACAAGAGTAGATCTACCCCGTGATCGGAGAGGCTAAACCCTAGAAGCTAGCCTACGGTATGATTGTATGTTTTTCTACGGACTAAAACCCTTCGGTTTATATAGACACCGGAGAGGGTTAGGGTTACACTAGGTCGGTTACAAAGGAGGAGATATCCATATACGTATTGCCAAGCTCGCCTTCCACACCAAGTAGAGTCCCATCCGGACACGAGACGAAGTCTTCAATCTTGTATCTTCATAGTCTAACATTCCGACCAATGGAGATAGTCCGGCTGTCCGGAGACCCCCTAATCCAGGACTCTCTCAGTAGCCCCTGAACCAGGCTTCAATGACGACGAGTCCGGCGCGCAGTTGTCTTTGGCATTGCAAGGCGGGTTCCTTCTCCGAATACACCATAGAAGAATTTGAATAAGAGGATAGTGTCCGACCCTGCAAAATAAGCTCCATATTTTACCATAGAGAGAATAATGTTTTCGCAGATCTAACCCGCTAGCTTGTTTTGGCAACATGACGTTACGTCATGGCCCGGTGATTATTCGAATCGTTTCTTTTAACCAGCCCCGCACATAACGCGAGGCAGTTTTTCGACACGTCTTGTCAAAGCAAAGATCGTGTCCCCTTATCACGGGATCCTCATCAATACGGGCGTGGGTAACCCAACCGTGCCATCAATTGTGGCGCTTGGGGGACAAGCGAGTTTTACTAGGCAAGTGGGGACGTTTTAACTTTGTCCGCCCATATAAAGGGATAAGGATTCACCTTTCTATCCACGCCTTCTTCCTCCTCTGCCCATCCACTCCCGCACACTCGAGCTCTAGCGCCCAAGTCCTCACTTCCATCTCAATCCTCTCCAACCATGTCCGGAGCGGGAGGCAAGTGGATGGTCTCCTCCGTCACGGAGGGAGACGTCAAGAAACTGAGGAGAACCGGATACCTGCCCGACGATATCGCGCACCGGCTCCCAGATGAGGGACACCTCATCCCCACACCCGAGCCCCATGAGAGGGTGGTATTCCTCACCCATTTCCTCCGTGGACTGGGATTCCCTCTCCACCCCTTCGTCCGGGGGCTCATGTTTTACTACATCCTGGATTTCGACGATCTGGCCCCGAACTTCATCCTCAACATCTCGGCGTTTATCATCGTGTGCGAGGCCTTCCTCCACATCAAGCCCCACTTCGGCTTATGGCTGAAGACCTTCAATGTCAAGCCGAAGGTAGTGAGCGGCCAGCAGGCGGAGTGCGGAAGCGCCATGGTGGGCAAGATGCCCAACATCACATGGCTCGAGGACACCTTCGTGGACACCATATAGGGGTGGCAATCGGGGTGGTTCTATATCACCGAGCCGCGCCACCCCGCATGGGTAGCGGCCCCTGAGTTCCGATCTGGCATCCCCATGTGGCTCACCTCCTGGAAAGAGAAGGGCCTGTCCTGGGGTAATTCAAAAGAGCTGACCGGACTCTAGTCATGTATTTAGAACATGGTGGATAAAAGCTCAAGCTTGTCAACATAGTCTAGGTTATGCTCGTCCGCCAGATACTCCCATGCCAACAACGGGAGTTTACCTTGTGGGAAGTCAATCCGGCGCAGCACCAAACTCTGAACAGGCTCTTCGACACGACTCACGAAGATGCCTAGAGGGTGTTGTTCAAGGGCGCCGCGGTCCCTCCCCCATTACTGAGGATCGTGGATTCAGCGCGAAGCGCCACGCTAGTGTGGTAAGTTGTTTTACCTTTTACAGGATATTTGTTTTCTATATAGATTGGCTCTATGCGGGATCTAAACTCCCGTGTCGTTAACAGGACTGGCAGAAGATGGCCGGACAAATCGACTGTCCGGCTCCCATGCCCGAAGGCCCTGCAGACGCCCTTCTGGCGAAGATGTTGACTCCGGCCCCTTACAAGGTGCCGGAGAAGACCAAGAAGGCCAAGGGAGCTCAAAAGAGTTCCCGACGCCTGGCGTCGTCGGACTCGACGTCCGATGACTCTGCAGCGCACTCTTCCCCCGAAGACGAGGAAGAGGAAGAAGAGGCTCCCCCACCGACTGGGGGAGACAAGAAAAGGAAGGCCACCCCAACTGAGGAGGCCGGAGGGTCCAAGAAGGGAAGAACACTCCTTCCGGACAGCTCTACTGCCGCCGATGAAAGTGAAGACGAGTGGTTGCCCAAGGCCAAGCCCCAGGGGAGATCGTAAGTATTCGGATACCAAAGTAACCCATAGGATTCCTTTGTCGCATTGCTTTCCCTAATGTCGAACTCAATTGTGCAGGCCGCCCCGAGCCAATATCGAGGTATCCTCGGACGACTCCCCGAGCTCCTCGGACATGGATAGTGATCCAGTCCCGACCACCACCTCCCCTCATCCAGCCGACAACGCCGAGGTGCTATCTCAAGAGGCACCGGATCGAGGGGGGATAGTCCCGGAGGCGCCTCGAGGCGACCTTCCGGACTCCGGGAGCCGAGGGGACGGGGTCCCTGAGAGCTCCGAGTTCGGCCCTCAGCCGAACACCGCACCAGACCCTCCAACGGTTCCGAGCTCGGGCAGGCGATCCCCTTCTAAGGGGGGTGAAACGCCTGTACCGGTGACCTCTGTCCAACCAGAGGTGCCGGACACTATGTTGGAAGCGCTTCGCAGCGCTTCCATCGAGGAGGAGCACCGCACTATCATGAGTGTGGTGATCCGGAAGGTTCAGTCCGCCCAGAGCGGATTGACTGAAGCCTGTACTAGCCTTCTAACAGGCTTCGAGGTAAGTGTTTTAAATGTAGTAGAAGTATTACCGCATAGACAGTAGCCCCAGATGCTTTGTTCGGTGTTCACAAAGAAAAGCCGAACAGAGGATCAAATAATATCGCAGGAGTCTAATATAAGTATGTCAATATGCATATGCAGGCTTCGTTGCTGGCGTCCGCCGCACTAACTGCGGAGGTCGCCGTACTGAAGGAGGCCCTCGAGGGGTCCCAGAAAGAGCTCGGCCTTGCTAAGAGGCAGCTCGAGGAGAACAAGGGTAATTAATACCCCTGCCTATAGATGGGAAAAAGGACGTGATTGCTAAATGACAGGATCTTTGTATGTTTGCCAGGGGCCACGACCGAGGTGGCGACCCTGAGGCAAGCGCTGACCAAGGCCGAAGATACAGCGGCCAAGGAGCGCACCGAGCGAGAGAGGCACGAGGCTCGTGTGGGCGAGGTGCAGCAAGAGCTCCAGGCTCTCGTGACGAAGCACGAGGCATTGGAGCTTGACTTGAAGACGCGAGAGTCTAAGCTTGCCGCGGCCCGTGAGAGCGCGAAGAGTGCCAAGGCCGAGGCCCAGAAGGCCCTTCAAGAGATCGACGCGATGAAGAAGATAGCGGCGGGTAAGGCTTTCTATATGCAAAGCAAGCATGTAAAGGTGAATTACCGATTACTTACCCAAATCCGGAGCTCTTCATGAGCATTCGCAGATTTGCCCCGCAGTGTGTCCGATGCCGCACTATTCTACCAGGCCGAGGACGGAAGCTCGACAGAGAAGTTGTTCTGGTCTCAGTATGCTGAGGCCGAACATGCGGTGCCAATGAGCGACCAGCTGAAGCAAATGGCCGAGCTACATAAGGCGGCTGATCAGGCCATGAGGGGCTTCATAGTCCGGTTGTGGCCTGGTGACGCCCTTCCGAACAGCTTCTTCGGTCTGGTGAGGCGGCTTGTGGATGCCTGCCCATGGCTGGAGGTCGTCAAGCGATCCGTCTGCATTGAAGGAGCACGCCGGGCTTTCGCCCGTGTCAAAACACAGTGGGTCAAGCTAGACGCCGTGAAGCTGATCAAGGAGGGGCCATCGGAGGGCAAGGAGCACCGCCACCCCGAGATGTACTACGAGGGTGTTCTGCCGGGCGCCCGTCTTATCGCGGATGAGTGTTCACAAAATGTAATATTTGAATGAGACTTGCTCGTTCTTTATCCTGTGTGATGAAAACTTGTTTCATATGCACTATGCAACGCTTGTGTGAATTTAAAATATTACCTTCTGTTTGGCTGTTTATCCAATCTGAGAGATGGCTAGTCCTCGGCTTCTGCCCCCATGCCACAAGTGCTGGGGTGTTCGGGATAAACCTGAGCACTCTTGTTCCCTTGTTTGGGTCCTTCGAGGGAGGTGCTCAGCACAACGAACAAGGCAAACGGACTAATAATGCTTTATCACTCTCACTTAGCCATAGAATTCTATAATTTTAAATTTCAGCGAAGCCCCTGATATTCGGAAGGCCGAATTCGGGGCGCGATACACACCTATAAGCTGGACGGAGCCGAACCCTCGCCCTAAGCGGCATAAGTCTTTAGGGACTCGAAAAACCTCGCCGAATAGCGACCAGTCTCTTGCCTTATCATGACAGTCAGTTTTAGCTTTCTCTACTGAGGTGCTCGGCCCGGCAGAACCGGGGCACAACCGCAGTAGTTCTCCTAGCGCTACCTTAACCGATAGAGCTGAATGTAAGGTACCAAAACATAGGAGCCGGGCAAACCCAACATTTGACCAAAGACATGATTCAGAGCTGATGCATATAATGCTATAAGTTCGGGGTGCCACACTTGTGAAAGTCTTCGGACTTTTCACACCATATTGTGGGTACGTAAGCCCCTGGTGCATCGGCCGTACCAGAGTGTACGGTTGCAAGGCGTCATTAATGAACACATAGATATATATATACATATATAACAAAAGTGCAATAATAGTCATAATGTCATGCATTGTATATTGAAAAATTGCATTAAAGCAGAGTGATATAGATAGTGCAATAAGCAAAAGAGTAGGACTATGTCCCTTCCAAGGGCGAGCTGAGGAATGATATGAAATCTGTAATCCACCTGGGAATTCCGTAGTTGTCTGCCTCCTTGGTTGTTGTATCAGGTGTTCAGCAATAGAGCGGCCGGACAGTGTTTCCAAAGATTAAAGTCCTGAAAGAAGAAGAAAAAATAACTAGACAGGGAGCCCCTAGTGCGGTTTAGGCCGCGTTTTGGGGCGTGCCGCCCCCTCCCCACCTATGCCCATGGTATTTTTAATGCCTAATTATGTACGCGCGGCACGAATATCGTCGTTGGGCTGGGGTTAGGTGGCTGCTGTATTGCTACGTGACCTCAGATCGCGCCAGGCGGTCTGTCTGCCGATTGCCCCGAGCGCGCTTGAAGGTGTCCGGGCTTTGAAATGTCGAACTAGTAGATTGCCTTGAGAGCCTGCTTTGCGCTTCTGCTGCAAGGGCCGCGGTGTGCTCCTCTGTTCGGAGAGAGCGCTCTGTGTTTCCATTGACTGTGATAACTCCACGAGGTCCTGGCATTTTGAGCTTGAGGTATGCATAATGTGGTACCGCATTGAATCTAGCAAATACGGTTCGTCCGAGCAGTGCGTGATAACCACTGCGGAACGGGACTATGTCGAAGATTAACTCTTCGCATCGGAAGTTATCCGGAGATCCGAAGACCACTTCCAGTGTAATTGAGCCTGTGCAGTGGGCCTCTACGCCTGGAATGATGCCCTTAAAGGTTGTTTTTGTGGGTTTGATCCTTGACGGGTCTATACCCATTTTGCGCACTGTGTCCTGATAAAGCAGGTTCAGGCTGCTGCCACCGTCCATAAGGACTCGAGTGAGGTGAAATCCGTCGATGATTGGGTCTAGGACCAGTGCGGCGAATCCGCCATGATGGATACTAGTGGGGTGGTCCCTGCGATCGAAGGTGATCGGGCGGGAGGACCAAGGGTTCAGCTTTGGGGCGACTGGCTCCAACGCATATACGTCCGTGAGCGCACGCTTCCGCTCCCTCTTAGGGATGTGGGTTGCGTATATCATGGTCACCGTCCGCACTTGCGGGGGAAACCTCTTCTGTCCTTCAGTGTGCAGCTTTCGGGGTTCTTCCTTGTCATTGCTATGCGGCCCCTTGTCCTTGTTTTCGGCAATTAACTTGCCGGCCTGCTTGAACACCCAACAATCCATGTTGGTGTGATTGGATGGCTTGTGTGGGGTGCGGTGTATTTGACACGAGAGATCGAGTATACGGTCCAAGCTGGACAGACCCGGCGTACTTTGTTTGAATGGCTTTTTCCGCTGACCGGGTTTAGAGCCTTTGAATCCGGCATTGACTGCAGTATCCTCATTACTTTCGCCGTTAATGTGGCGCTTATGCTTGTTGCGACGTGACCTGCTATTGCCTTCCTTGGTATCTGAGGTACCATGGTTCTTTGATATGTTATTACTGCGAGCCAACCAGCTGTCTTCTCCCGCACAAAAGCGGGTCATGAGCGTCGTGAGGGCTGCCATAGATTTCGGCTTTTCCTGACCAAGGTGCCGGGCTAGCCACTCATCTCGGATGTTGTGCTTGAAGGCCGCTAAGGCTTCCGCATCCGGATAGTCGACGATTTGATTTTTCTTTGTAAGGAACCGAGTCCAGAATTGCCTGGCCGACTCTTCTGGCTGTTGAATTATGTGGCTCAAGTCATCGGCGTCTGGTGGTCGCACATAAGTGCCCTGAAGGTTGTCGAGGAATGCGGCTTCCAGATCTTCCCAACAGCTAATGGAGTCCGCTGGCAAGCTATTGAACCAATGTCGCGCTGGTCCTTTGAGTTTTAGTGGGAGGTACTTGATGGCATGTAAGTCATCACCGCGGGCCATGTGGATGTGGAGGAGGAAGTCCTCAATCCATACCGCGGGGTCTGTAGTGTCGTCGTATGATTCAATGTTTACAGGTTTGAAACCTTCTGGGAATTGATGTTCCATTACTTCGTCTGTGAAGCATAAGGGGTGTGCGGCGCCTCTGTATTGGGCTATATCGCGACGCAGCTCGAATGGGTCATGCCCGATGTGTTCAGCCCGGCCGGATTTGCTTCTGTATCCGGCGTGACGTTTATTGTCTCATAGAGTGGTGCACCCTCGTGATCCGTAGATCGATCTTGAATGCTTTGCTTTGTCCTCCAATATGTCTCGCAGGTCTGGCGTATCTCCCCATGCCTTTTTATTTGAATGGCGTTGGGGTGGGGGCTAAGCTTTTGGCTGGAATGCCTCTCTATCGCGGCCACGGGGTGGCCGATCAGCCATTTAATACGCTTCTTCCTCCAGTCGGGGAAGTAACCTGCGCCTTGGATAACTCTTGGAGGGACGCTCGAGTTTATATTGCTCGGCCGCGAGGACTTCAGTCCATTTGTCAGCTAGCAGATCTTGGTCAGCTTGAAGCTGCTGCTGCTTTTTCTTCAGGCTATTTGCCGCGGCCATAAGCCTGCGCTTGAAGCGCTCTTGTTCGACAGGATCCTCTGGTACGGCGAATTCATCGATGCGAGGCTTGCCTCGTCTTCGGAGGGGGGCATGTAATTGTCATTCTCCTCCTCTCCGCCAACCGCTCTCTCAGGAGGGCTGACTCCATCCTCCTGCTCTAAATCTTGCTGGAGGGGATTGTTGTTGTCTTCGGCGCTATCCAGAGTGTTATTATCTCATGTGCCGGTATCACCACTTTTTCTTTGGCGGGACTTAGAGTGGCGCCGCTCACGTCGGCGCTTGGGTTGCTTCTTGGAGGGGTCATCCTCTGTTATCTCGTCACCATTGCCTTCATTAAGTGTATCCACCATGTATATGTCATACGACGAGGTGGCTGTCCATTGCCCTGTAGGTGTTGGTACATGTTCGTCTCCTACATCGTCATCCATACCGTCAATGTCTTCGGAGTCGAAGTCGAGCATGTCAGTTAAATCATCGATAGTGGCTACAAAGTGGGTGCTGGGTGGGCGTCGAATTTCTTCATTGTCCGCATCCCAATCCTGTTAGCCATAATCCGGCCAGGGCTCTCCTGACAAAGGGAGAGACCTTAGTGAATTCAGGATGTCGCCGAAGGGCGAGTGCTGAAAGATATCCACGGCGGTGAACTCCATGATCGGCGCCCAATCGGATTCGATTGGCAGGGGCGCGGATGGTTTGGGGTCCGGAAGAGAGTCCGGCACCTTGGAGTCATGGGCTGTGCAGAGGGTTATGCTGGTGTTTGGCTCGATCGCCATCGAGACTGCAGCCCCTGAGGCGGTGTCTAGCCACCCGTCCTCGATTGGCGCAGTTGGCTCCAAGCTAAGGGTCGGAGCTAATGCGGGCGCGGCCTCTGGAGTATCGTCTGGTGGCAGAGCTAGGTCATACCCTCCGCCACAATGTGGCGCGCCCGGCTGTGGCTCGAATCCGTCGAAGATCAAGTCCCCGCGGATATTGGCCGTGTAATTCAAGCTTCCAAATCTGACCTGATGGCCAGGGGCGTAGCTTTCAATCTGCTCCAGATGGACAAGCGAGTTAGCCCGCAGTGCAAAGCCACCGAATACGAAAATCTGTCCGGGGAGAAAAGTCTCACCCTGGACCGCATCGCTATCGATGATAGTAGGAGCCATCAAGCCTAACGGCGACGACACAGAGGAACTCTCAATGAAAGCACCAATGTCAGTGTCAAAACCGGCGGATCTCGGGTAGGGGGTCCCGAGCTGTGCGTCTAGGCCGGATGGTAACAGGAGGCAAGGGACACGAAGTTTTACCCAGGTTCGGGCCCTCTTGACGGAGGTAAAACCCTACGTCCTGCTTGATTAATATTGATGATATGGGTGTTACAAGAGTAGATCTACCCCGAGATCGGAGAGGCTAAACCCTAGAAGCTAGCCTATGGTATGATTGTATGTTTTTCTACGGACTAAAACCCTTCGATTTATATAGACACCGGAGAGGGTTAGGGTTACACAAGGTCGGTTACAAAGGAGGAGATATCCATATACGTATTTCCTAGCTTGCCTTCCATGCCAAGTAGAGTCCCATCCGGACACGAGACGAAGTCTTCAATCTTGTATCTTCATGGTCTAACAGTCCGGCCAATGGAGATAGTCCGGCTGTCCGGAGACCCCCTAATCCAGGACTCCCTCCGTTAGGGTTGCACAAGGTCGGTTACAAAGGAGGAGAAATCCATATCCGTATTGCCTATCTTGCCTTCCACGCCAAGTAGAGTCCCATCCAGACACATGACGAAGTCTTCAATCTTGTTTCTTCATAGTCCAACAGTCCGGCCGCAGGATATAGTCCGGCTGTCTGGAGATCCCCTAATCCAGGACTCCCTCACCGATGCATTAATTAGTGAGTTTTCTCTTGACCACTAAATTTCCATGAACTTCTACATGCATTGGTGAGTTTTCCTTGCATCGGGTGATCTAACACACCTCGAAATCCAGCATGTGATGGTACTACTACTAGTAGTAGAATTGAGACTTATAAAATGGAAAAAGGAACGTTTTTAGATGATCCCTATAAACCCTAGTGGGTACGTACTCCGTAAAATCAGATTTTCCCAAAACTAAGTCGCTCAACCTTTATTTGCTTGTTTCCCTTCCTGCCTCCTTGCCTCGAAAAGACTATGCCAAACTCCCCTGCCTGCCGCGCGGGAAAAGACCCGCCCTCACCTTTTTTTAGTCCGGGTTTGCATCGATGGATCACACGAAGCAGCAAAAACCCAAGCCATGTCTTGTACACCTCCGTCAATGCTCGCTTTCATGAATTATGTACTTCCTGTCGCCGGCATGTGGGACATATAGCAACCAGGTCAATGTGTCAAGCACCAAATAACAGTGCAGAATAACAGGGGGGACGCACCCCAGTCGTACCGCCCAAGTAGTAGTAGTAATGAGCAATGAGACGTCAAATCACAATGTCGCACCTTCCCAGACGGACGAAGCAACCATTATTTCACACTTCGGTTTGCCATCATCTCAAACCACATAGTATTGCTTCTGCCTCAAGAGGTACACACGCATCGCCTTGGTACATCATGACACGTGGGACCAAATGACAGGCCATGCTCCCTCGCCGATCGCTCGGTAAAATCACCTCATTTTTACTACTATACTTCCTCTGTATCGGTTTACATGTCATGCATGTCGTTCTATAGGTTGAGAATTTAACTGGCTATATATGTGATGAACAGTATATGTTTAGAAACTACATCCGCTTAATAATCCAATGATATACGTTTTGTGATATAGTAACTCATATTTAGTTAGTCAAATGGATGACCTAGAACTATGTGCACGCCCTATAAACCGAGATGCCTAAAAAACGAGACGGAGAGGGTAGTTCAGTATGTATCTTTTTATATCAATATAGTCGGGATTCACCAAGGAGCAAAACCAAGTGGTAGGCTGCACATGTCGTGTTAGCGTAGCAACTCAAGCAAGATCAGTCCGCACACAAAATGGCGACACACTTAACAGGACCCCTTTGGCCGACATGTGGATCATCCACCATCTTGTTCCACATGCAATGCACCAAATTACAGTTCGCAGCAGCGGTAGGAATTGGAGGCACCCCGGTCGTAGCACCGCAGTAGTAGAAAATGAGCGATGGGGGGTCAAATCACAAAGCCCCACCTTTCCCGCATTAAGCTGGATGGACGAAGCAACCATCATTTCACTCTAGGGCGCAAGAGCATAAAGAAAAGAGAAAACCAATGATGCGTGCAGCAGCTACCTAGGGCACCCTAGGGTAGGGGTCTCCAGTACAAATCATTTTTTTTGAAAGCGCGTCCACTACAAATCGGCTTCTCCCTCTTCCTCTTGAAGAAAACCGATGATGCATGCGGCTGTAGGGTTTGTAGGAGTACTACTACGGCGTGCGGGGCCACGTCGTAGTAAACGGGAGATGGATTGAGTTTGAGTCGGCGCCTTAAATATGTGTGGGCTGCTTGGTTTTAGGGGAACGAGGCAGCATTTTGGGTTCGGGGACCAGTGGAGATATAGTACGTATACAAAAAATTGTGGACGTAGGTTCGACCGAAAGGAAATGATGCATGGGCCCTACATTTTGATATACCCGAGGACGCCTGAAATTTGCTCCTCTACTCAAAACTAGTAAGGTACATATGCATTGAACGCATGAGATTTCGAAACCAAATTATGAATAAATACACACTATAACATGTAAAGCTTTGAGTCATATATGCATGATGTAGATGTTCGTTTAGTTCTTATAGTTCATTTCATTCAAAATCAATTAGTTTTATAAAAATGTTAAGATTCATGGGGTTGTGCATTGTAAAGCATAAAGTAAAAAACAAATAATGGCAATTCATTTAGAAAAAAATTCAATTATGATAGAACAAAGGAGAAGTGCTTGTCTTTTGAGGTTTGTGCATTATGCTTAAGTTCAACCATGGAGTCTTCTAAATTGTACATGTGGCGGATCTGGTGGAATGTTGATGATATCCAATGGCCAATAGTGCTCGGATTTGCCATCTCTGCACTGTCGGATTAGCTTCATCCAGCGACCATCTTTCAAAGTTATTCGCACACTATATAGTTCTTGTGCCATAGTTGCATGTTTTGGAAAAAAGCTACTAGTTGGTTGTACTATCTATTTAGGAATAGAAGATGTATACATGTAAGTTGTAGGGAAAGAGATGACATGGATCATCTCAATTCCTATGAGTAGGGATTGGAAAAGAGATGTCATTTGGTTCACATCATAGGAACTTTTCTATTGAATCTAGAGATGACATGTATCTCAATTCCTATGAGGAGGGATTAGAAAAGAGATGTAATTTGGTTCATATCATAGGAACTTTTCTATTGAATATACGCTAATGTTTATTTTCCTTTGAAATTAAGGGAGCATAGGAATCCATTCATATGAACCAAGTGGCTCTAAAGCTATAGAAATGATATCATGTTTATTTCCTTTGAAATGTGGACTATATGAATCTATTCCTATGAACCAATTGGCTCTAAAGGAAAAAAATCCTATTAAAATCATATCATATAGAGTTCCTATGATATTCCTCGACACTAAAGGATGCTTGAAATTGCTGTGGGTGATATGATGGTCTTTCTTTGTAGACTCCTCACCCATCTTTATAGTTACCTCTCGAAGATGAATGAAATGATATATACATGGTATTCTACATGTGCAATACACGAAAACTCAGTAAAAGTTTGCAAGGTTCGAATTTTCAATAAAACTACATGCACTGCATTTCAGAACGGAGGGAGCATACGGTAGTTGCTAACACTCACGTCGAAGATTTGTGTGTGGGAGGAGTGGCTGTTCTGTTAAATGACATGGAAAAAGTGACACTGTCAGATGCTGATCTAACGGTTCTTACGGCGTTCGTCAGGAAAAGGCTTGTGGCGAACATTTGTCGGATAATGATTTATGGACACATGCATTGCATTGATACGTGGCCCCCTCTCTCTCACACACATGCACCCTCACGAGTCACAACTCTCCCGCACCCACCGTCTATCTGCAGGTAGACGTCACACACATATGTGCTCTTCACACCCTACCCTCAGAACTTCTAAAAAACAAAAGATGTCACGCACATTTTATTTTAGCTCACACGCCACACACTTATACTATTACCCTTATGGCGAATGTTCTTTGGGCATAGTATATTGTACTCTCACGAAGAGAAGCGGTGCACGCACGCACTAGTTCTCTCACACCCACTCACGGGTACACGTAGGAGCGCATTTTTTGAAGCTGGTGCAACAAAATCACTCCACTATATATATATATAATCAGGAGCCTTAGCGCTTGCTTTACTAGGGTTCCTCTCGTTCACTCTCTCATGCTCTCTAGATCTAAGCAAGACATAGGTGGCCACAGTCTCTCTCAGCTCACGGCTGGTCGCAAATCCGGCTGGACAACCTCGACCGGGGCAGGGGTGTAGGTGCATCGTTCACGCTGTCGTCGGCGACGAGGGAGGAGACCAATGGCTGCCTGCGCGTCCCGATCGGCGGCCGTGTCGTTCTCTCCGAGAGAGCGCCAGCTCAGGAGGGCCTCCGACCCCTTCTTCCTCCCTGCGGTATTGTGGCCAAGATGCGGCCTCCCGACGCCGTCTTTGCCACATGCCGACGACCCTCATGTATATATTCCTTCGAAACCTGCCTTGCTCTACTGCCCCAGCTCCCCACTTGGCTTCGTGTGGATCTTTTTCTACTTCTATTCGCTGCTCCAAAGCCACCTAGACTTTTACTATTATTAGAGGTGAAGCTAGTTCATACAGTCGACTCTAAGAGTTGGTTCAAATAGGGAAGAAAGTGGGAAAGCTGTAGCGTGAATCTAGGACTTGGATCTAAGAGGAAACGGGGGAAAGTAGTAGATACTGGCTACCCAACCGGTCTCTTGGCTGAAAAGACGAAGAAATCATGGTGGATGGCGAAGGGTGGGGGGAAGTGGACCTATCTCTTGGTTGAAAAAGGAAAGAAAGTGATGGGTGTTGGGGGACAACGCAAATGAGAATGAGCAGGTCTAGATTTCATGTGCTCACATAGGAAAATGTCGCCGAGGAGATAAAAATGGGACAAATGCAGACATGCTACCTGAGTGTTTGCCGCTCTCGGCAACGACATCTGCCTCACCACTTTATGCCCCTGCTGTCCCTATGCCCATATCGCTACCGTTAATGTAAAATCACATGAAGCATTAAGAAATGCCACCTAATGTCACTATAAGTAATGGTCTAGTGCCGTCGATAAATTGAAGCAATGCCACCACCATTTTATGAAGTGCTTCCGTCTTGCTTTATTTCCCATGAATTGTGTTTTTGCAGTTACACTTAAATCTCACACCGCTAACATTGCTTCATCCCAGTGGAATTGCACAGATTTGATTGCACATTTACTGACCATGTGCTACTCTCATGACAGTAATACTAATGGTATTGTTTTGCATGTTAATCTAGTGGCAGTGTTGATGTGATGTGATGCTACTTACTTAAGGACACTTTCATACTATCAATCTAGTGCCAATTATAACATAATAGATGATGTTGTTAATCATACGCCACTGCAAAATATCTGTCATTGTTCAAATAACAGTATTTCATATTTGCGCAAACAGGGATGTCTGTCTCCATATCATTTCGGGATGTCTGTCTCTATATCGTTTCTATCCGCGCAACCAAAAGCACACACCTCACTTTTAGTAGAACTGCGCAAAATGAGATGGCTATCCCTCGTTGTCGTCGTCTAACCACCCGTCTTCCACGTATTCCTACATTGGTAGTTACTAGGTAGAATGACCAACGCAATATAAAAGAAGTTGATTCGTACGTTTTACTTCCTGATTGCAGTGTAGGGACGAGTGAAAACAACTGCATCCTAGTTCGGAATGCACTTTCTACCAGTTCATCCATGGACCGAGGACTAGGTGGCACAGCTGCACGACGGTTTTTTGGACAGGTGCGCGGACAAGAGGCATTGTGGTCTACTTATTTCTGCAAATAGCGGTGCTTAAATTTAGTGGAATGCACAAGACTTTCAGCTGGTCAGTACACTACATGGTTCAGTTCAGCATTCTAGCTGAGAAAACAATTATAATTGGTTATTCTGGAAAGAGAGAACCTAACCCTGGATGGTGGCAACAAGAAAAAACCAGAGTGAACTCCAGGAAATTTAAGCCTGCCGGGAGGCCCTTTGCTCAGAGAAACCTTGCTTGTTTTTTCCTAATTTATAAACCTTCTCACAACTTTGTCTTTTGTTGTGAACTAGTATATGTTTGTTATGTTCTATGAATCATTGAGATGTATAAAATTGCTTAACTTATGCTTTTCAAGTTTTTTATGAAGTCGAGTTTAATGTGAGTGTTCCACATGAACGCTGGACTAGCGTGTGAACGTTTGGAACTTACATTCTGGCCTCAGTTAACTGCATGAACCACTGTAACAAGATACATAGTTGCTTATATGTCGGACAGTAGATTGTTGATTGTTAGCTGGTCGATAGCCTAGTATTGAAGCGAGCTAAGCCAATGTGCCGTGTTTTGCACAACTGCTTACAAGTGGGGTGGCACCAACAGTGTTTACAAGTACTTATGTATACATCAGCGCACAGTTCTCGAACGAGTACTCTATTTCATCAAAGCACACACTTCTCGTATGATAAAGCGTGACAACTTATGTCATACCATGCCATATTCATGAAAAAACTAGTGAGGACGCATTTGTTTCGGCAAAAATTACGATGGTTCTCACATGATTCACGGGCACACAAAAGTAGCAGTAGTTCCCATAGACGGATTCAAAAAGAGTACTAGCCCTAGAGGGCTCGATAACAGGCAAGGTTTGGATAATTAGACACAATCCAAACTACTATTAAACACTAGCTGGGGCAACTATTTCATGCCTCGGTCTAATTTTGGCTGGACACAAGACAGACCTTGCCATGAACATCATCGAGGACGTCCGGCAGCAGCTCAATCCTGTGAACCTTCATGAAGACAACCTTGTGGCCTTGCCACTCATAAACTTGTTTGTGGAGGCATGCCACATCATCTTCTTGCGTAAGCTTGACAAGAACAATATGCCTCACAATCGAAGGAGTAGCTTTGAACTTCTTGTGCTTCAGTACACCCTGGTCAACACGCCTGACAACAGTGAGGCTGGAATACAACTCTTCATTGGTATAAGCGCAAATGGCTTCCAGGATCTAACAGCCTAAAAACTCTGTTTTCCCAGTGTGTATATTCAGGTCATCCGCCTCATAGCGAGTGACATGTACAACCACACAATCCTTGTCTGTATCAGGGCTCTAATTGAAATAGAAACAAATTCTGAATTACTTTCCAGTATAAGAAACACAAGTTATTTAAACCACTATGTATAACATGGCGTCGAAGCTAATAAAATTTTGCATTATTCATCACCACATACTTAGATGAAAAACCACAATCGAGGGACACATCCTCGAAGGGGGAAAACTTCTCCTGCAGTGCCACGGGGGTTGTACCCTCAAATAGGGCGTTGACCATCTCAGTAGTGGTCGTGGGCGTATCTGGGGTCGGCTCGATGGCTGCCTCCATCTTCTTGGAGCTCTCTGTCTCGTGGGGATTAGCCTCCCGCGTCCGCTCCAATATCGGCAGATCTTTGCCTGGTTCTCCTTGGTCCATCATGAAACTGACGAATACTAGGAGACCACTGAAAGGAAAACACAATCGCAATGACAATGAAACAAAAAAGAGAGTGAGGATCGGTTACTGCTTTGCAAAAGTTCTTTTTTCTCTAAATGAAAATATACCAACATCGCGGATCCGCTTACCTTCCCTTCGTTGGGAGAGAAGAACAGTGGCGGATGCGAGTGCTGCCTTTCTTGAAGACAGTGAGGGGGAAGGGGATTCAGCGAAGAGTGAAATGATGGTTGCTTCGTCCGTCAAACTTAGACTGCGGGGAGGTGGGGTTTTGTGATACGACGGCTCGTTACTGCCACGCTATGACCGGGGTGACTCTCCGCCTGCATACTGCCTTCTAATTTGGTGGATGGCATTTAGGCCCGCGTGCTGCATGGCCCGCATGTCGGTGAACAAAAGTATAACGGAATTCAGTAGAGGGAGACATTTGGATGACCTAGGAGGAGCCAGGAGTGGTATTGTCTCCACTGTACTAGTAGTAATTGTTTTTCTGGGTGGTTGTAGAGTGTCTCCACTGTACTAGTAGTAATTGTTTCTCTGGGCCCAAGACAAAACAGCCCATCCACCCTAGTAAATAGTAAAATAAATTCAAAAGTCCATATATTTACTGAATAAGAGGTGCTACCCACACCCAACACACCGCCCCCCAAAAAAACCTGGGTGTTCTTCTTCCTCCTCACTCCCACCCACCTCACGTCAGCTCGCTCCACTCGTACCCCCAAATTCCTCACCTCACTCCTACAAAAAAAACCCAGCTCCCCTTCTTCCTCACTACTACAGAAAACCCCCAGCTCCCCTTCTTCTTCACTCGCACTACAACTAGGCTCGTCATTCGTTACTCTGCTCAAATCCGTGGGTGCGACGCGATGCGCTCAAGGAAAACAGAGTCGGCTGACCCCAGCGCCAAGAAGATGAGGCTCCCGCCAGCGGCGACGCCTGTTGTAGATCCCGCACCCGGCAGCATGGGGAGAAGCGGTGACCCCGCCCCCACCGGATCCCAGGAACTCGCGGAATCTCGGGTGGACCGCATCAGCGATCTCCCAGACGCCGTCCTTGGGGAGATCATCTCGCTTCTCCCCACAAAGGATTGCTGCCGCACCCAAGTCCTCTCAATTCGGTGGCGCCCTCTATGGCGCGCCGTGCCCCTTAATCTCGACTGTCGTCAGCTATCTGTCTTCAATGATTTTGAAATCCCCAGAGCCATCATCTCCTCCCACCAGGGCTCCGTTCAAAGCCTCCGCATCCTGTCATGCTACCTGAGCAAGCATACCATGCCCTGCACGGTGGATGCCTGGCTGAAATCCCCTGAATTCATAGAACTATAGCTGCTTGAGTTCTACTATTCCCCTGGAAATCACCTACCAGATACCGAATGTCATCTACCTGTGCCCTCAGTACCGATGTCCATCTCGCGGTTTTCCTCCTCTCTCCACACCGCCACCTTTGCGCTGTGCGACCTACCAGACAATCTGGTACTAAACCTTCGACTCCCATTTCTCAAGAAACTTTCACTTGTGCGGGTTCGTATATCGGAGGCCTCATTGCACAGTATCGTCCACTCCAGTTGCCCTGCCCTGGAGTGCTTGGTGTTTGTTTTCGCGGTTAGAATCGGTTGTCTCCAAATAAAGTCGCCTAACCTTGTAAGAATTGGAATTTCTTTTGACGGAAGGCAGCTCATCATCCAAGATGCCCCTTCACTTCAAAGGTTGTTCCTTGATTCTAGTTATTCACAGTTGCAAATAACAATCCTCTCTGCGCCTAAACTGGAGACCTTGGGTGTAATACATGATCTTTGTGCTCATTTTAATATGGTGTTTGGCTCCACAGTTCTTCAGATACTTTATATTATCATCTACACTTGTAGCCATAAGATGCATTTTAAATTTCTGTGCATAAGTTATGTCATCTTGGAGTACACATTTTGTACTAATATTATGTTCTATGCTCAATGAAGAGTTTCTCCATGGATGGCCTATCAATGGTGTCGAATTCTATCAAGATCATATATATCCAAATGAATAGTTTTGATCTGAACCAGATTATTGGCTTGCTGCAATGCTTTCCATGTCTGGAGAAGTTGTATATAAAGGTGATAATTTCACGCACATTGGAAGCCCGCATATAGTGTACTAGAATTAACCATTCAGTTGTTGCTCTTTTGACACTCTTTTTTTATACCTTAATTGTTTTCAATCTTCATGTCTATTTAGGCAACAAGACAGGGTAAGAAAGTTATAACCAATCGGTGGATTCATAAGCATAGGGATTCTCTCACTTCTCATGAGATTCGATTGAAGACAGTAACGCTAGAAAGATATGTAGCCAACCGTGCAAACACTAGATTTGTTACATTCTTCCTGCTGAATGCGAGGTTACTATTGTCCATCGGGCTTAAGTTTATCAGTAGCATGGTTTTGATGGATGGGTATGTGCAAGAGCAAAAAAAGGAGTTTCGGGTGGGCAAAAGAGCTTCTGAACGTGCCGGGCTTCTATTTACAACATATTGTGGTCATAATCCAGTAAATTTTATGACCCAGGATGTTCATTCTATGGACCTGGCCGATCCATTTGACTGTGACTGCCGAAAACAGTGCTGGAGTTAGATGTTGTTGCCCTTTTCAACATGGGTTTTTTTGTAAACCTGATGAACAATTAACCCTCGTGCTTTTGTACAGTTTGTAAGCTGGAGTTAGATGTTCTTGCCCTTTTCAACTCGGCTGTGACTGTCATGTTTTCTTTGAAGCAAGGCAAATGGCTTGCCAGTCGTTTAATTTAGAGTGAAATATTGTAACAACTAACAAATCCCAACCAAGGGAAATCATCACTCTCGCCGGCTGCTTGAGCTCACTGTGCATTACAGAAGCCAAGTGATTAGCTCCCACCAGCACCCACAAACTTATTTCGAACTAGCACATCAAATGGGCTATAAATTTTCATAGGAAAGGCTGCATGACGGTGACAGATTTGGATTCTGACATTTGGGACCCGTGAGGAAATAGCCTATCCAAGGTGGTGTCGACTTATTAGCCAGTCAACAAACGATTCTGCCTACCAGCCGTTGGATTGACATCCAACATCTATCGTGTATCTTCTATATCTTGTCTTCTTCTTCCTCCAGCCACCCAACCAAACCACCCCGTTTGCTCCGCCCGCTGCTGCCTCCCATGGCTGGTTGCGCCTCTGCCGCCCTACCGTACGTACCCTCCAACGTTGGCCAGTCCCTCCCTCTATTCCCCCACACGTCATGTTATTCTCTAGTGATGTCAGCCCCAACACGCACCCGCACCCAAACCAGTCAACCCTCGTACTCCCCTCCGCCTGTGACTGGACCAGCACATCTTCCATGACTCTTGTTTGTTTTGTCCGAGCCTCGCCGTCGTCCTCCGCCTTGCGGCCTTGGTTCGCTCGCCGTGCACGGTGCGCCGCCCTCTTGCGTTGTCAACATCGTCAACAACCGAGAGGAACAAGGAGATGACTGTACGTGGAGAGGATGACAGTAGGGTCCCACCAGCGTCATGGCAGTACGCAAGCAAGTGCCTCTATATTACAAGCCCAAAAATATGGTTCCTCCTAATGGTTGAACATCTGGGGCTCACGCCATTGTCAATGTAGTCAATAAATGAGAGAATTACACTACGAGCGGCTGACACCAGGGACCCAGCAGGTCGTGCAGTTTTTTTTAGGAACAAGCGGTTGTTATTTATACTAGTTTTAGTGACGGATCAGGGTAACAACGGGGTTGTGCGGGGGCTGTGTCCCATCTAGCCAGGGTTTTATTTATGTTTACCACATCATGAGCCTAGTTGTGTTTTTTTCTTGCTGAAAATGGTAGCCCAGTTCTATTTTTTCTTAAGAAATATCCAAACGAGGCCTACTTGCTTTATCAGTCCTGCTGGGCTGCAAATCTTTTAAGACGAGGAGAGTTTCATTCGGTTTGCCCAGAAATGGGTTGTACATTTTTAAAACACATCAAACCAGGAATTAGTTTCAATTTTTTTTCATTACAAGATTTTAAATTCCATTGATTTTTATGCGTGGAAAATTATTTGGATTTTATATTTATATAAATTATTTTTCAAATGTGAATCAATATTTTGGGATTAAAAATAGTTGACCGCATTGAAATATGCAAAATTCCCTATAGTTTTTTAACTGTGGCCACAATATGGGGTGTAATGCTAACAAAAAGAAGATGGGCTCCAAAAAAATTCTTAAGAATTAGCAAATGGGTTGTACATTATTAGAAATAATGCACACGACAGCAGTGACTGTTGGATGTCCATCCAACGACTATTGTGCTTCTTCAGTCTCTGCTCTTCCTGCTCCAGCCGCTCAAACAAGCGCCGGTGGGACTGCCTGCTCCCTCCTCCCGCGGCCGGTTATGCTGCCACGCAGGCCTCACCGCCCCTCCGCACTCCCATCGCTGGCCTAGCCATCCCTCTACTCACCCACACCTGATGTTATTCTCCGGGGACGGCAGACGAACCAGTAAACCCTCGTAATCCTCCGCGTGGGAAACAACTGCCGAGTCTTCCCTGGCTCCGTGTCGTTCCCTTCCTAGGCCTCGTCGTCGTCCACCGCCCTGGTGCTCTCGACATGGCCTGGTCAACATGGTCAATGAACGACATCCATCAAAAGTGGATTGTACATGGAGAGGCTGACAGCTGGGTCCACGGCCGCACGCAAGGAAATGCCTCCATATCACGCGCAAAATAATGATTCCTCCACCTGACATCTAGGACCCAAGGGAAGGGCTTTTGTATTTCGCGAAAAAAATGTTCCCCCTGCTAATAGGTCGGACCCACCAGCTATATCTTCGCACGCAAGGAAGTGCCTCCTTATTACGCACACAAAAATGAATACCCCCTGCTAGCTGGGACCCACCATAGTGGGTGGCTGACTTGTGGGCCTACTAAGTTGACGGGGACGGAGGGCTTTGTGAACTTAGTCAATATGAACGATTCTAGCTCCAGTGACCGTACGATGCCCATCCAACGGCCATAGTGCTTCTTCAACCTCTAGTCTTCTTGCTCCAGCCGCCGAAAGCAGCGCCGGTCGAGCCGCCTACTCCTGCCTCCCGTGGCCGGCTGTGCTGCCGCGGAGGCCTCACCGCCCCCATACTACTCCCACCGCTGGTCATGCCATCCCTCCACTCACCCACACCCCCTGTTATTCTACGGCGACGACAGCCTTACAGCGCAGCCGAACCAGTGAACCCTCATACTCCTCTCCGCGTGGGCATCCACTGTCGCGTCTTTCCCGGCTCCGCGTCGTCCCCTTCCTAGGCCTCACCGTCGTCCACCGCCTTGGTGCTCTTGGCGCGGCGTGGTCAATGTGGTCAACGACCGACTTCCATCGGAAGAGTACTATACGTGGAGAGGCTGGCAGCTGGGTCCACGGCCGCAGCTGGCTCCACGGCCACAGCCCAGTTTTTTTCTGGTTTGCCAAGTAAGTCGCTTTGTTAGGCCTGTTGGGCTGCAAATCTTTCAAGACGAGAAGAGCTTCATTCGGCTGGCTGAGAAAATGGCCAACCAGTAATGAGAAATGGGTTGTACATTTTTAAAACACATCAAACCGGCAATTAGTTTCAAATTTCTTTTTTTCATTTCGAGATTTTAAATTGCATTGATTTCCATGCGTGGACAATTTTTTTCATTTTATATTGATATACATTTATTTTTAAAATTAGTTTGAATGTGACTCGAAATTTCGGGATTAAAAACAGTTTGGACCACACTGAAATATGCAAAATTTCGTATAATTTTTTAACCGTGGCCACAATATGGGCTGTGATGCTAACAAAAAGAATATGGGCTCCAAAAAACCCTTAAGAATTAGCAGATGGGCGGTAAATTATTAGAAATAATGGCAGATGGGTTGTATGATGTTTTCCATATATTTGAGGCTTTCCTAAAAAAAGGTTGACGCACAAGCAGTGACTGTTGGATGTCCATCCAACAGCCGTCGTCCTTCTTCAATCTCTGCTCTTCCTGCTCCAGCCGCTCAAACAAGCGCCGACGGGACTGCCTGGTCCCTCCTCCCCGCGGCCGGCTATGCTGTCGCGCAGGCCTCACCTCCCCACCATACTCCCATCGCTGGCCTAGCCATCCCTCTACTCACCCGCACATGTTGTTATTCTCCGGCGACGGCAGACGAACTAGTAAACGCTCGTACAGTCGTACTCCCCTCCATGTGGGAAAGAACTGCCAAGTCTTCCCTGGCTCCGTGCCGTTCCCTTCCTAGGGCGACTAGAGGGGGGGTGAATAGGCGATTTTTATGAAAGTCTTCAAAACATGGAAGTTTCGAAGACAAACGATAGAAATAAACCTATTACCATGCAGTGGAAGGTAGACTACACGAAGCTAGCCATAGTCAAGTATTCACTGAAATGAAAGCATAAAGACTAATAGCAGCTAGGCAGTATAGATCAGGATGGAAGATAGTATGAAGCCAATCAGAACAAGCAGTCACACAGTGAAGACAAATAACTAATGCAAACAGGCAATGACTTCATAAGGACCAATCAACACATAAAGAGATGGGAAGGATGGAACCAGTGGCTCGTTGAAGATAATAATTTGTTGGACCAGTTCCAGTTGCTGTGACAACTGTACGTCTGGTTAGGGAGGCTGAGATTCAACTCAGAAGACCGTGTCTTCACCTTATTCCCCTTGAGCTAAGGACACCCAGTCCTCGCCCAATCACTCTGGTAAGTCTTCAAGGTAGACTTCCAAACCTTCACAGACTTCGTTCACTGGCGATCCACAATGACTCTTGGATGCTCAGAACGCGACGCCTAACCGGCTGGAGGATTCACAGTCCTCAAGTGTAATAAGTCTTCAGATCACACAGACAGGAAGACTTAAGTGATGCCTAACACTCTTTGGCTCTGGGTGTTTAGGGCTTCGTCCTTGCAAGGAATTCTCTCTCAAAGGCTTCGAGGTGGGTTGCTCTCAAACGACAAAAGTCGTACACTAACTCTGAGCAGCCAACCGTTTATGGTTGTAGGGGGTGGGCTATTTATAGCCACTAGGCAACCCGACCTGATTTGTACAAAATGACCCTGGGTCACTAAGGAACTGACACGTGTTCCAACGGTCAGATTTCAAACACACACGGCAACTTTACTTGGGCTACAAGCAAAGCTGACTTATCCAACTCTGGATAAGATTTGCTCTCATTGTCTTCGCTCGAAGACATAGGATTTTGGTTAAGCATCACTTCAGTCATTCTGATTGGTTCACTTGGACCCCACTTGACAGTACGGTGGTTCCTATGACTTTAACAAAGAAGAAAAAGAACGACGAAACAACTAAGTCTTCGCTCTCCATAGTCTTCACGCAATGTCTTCTCTTGTCATAGTCTTCAATGTGAGTGTCTTCACATACCACCTTTGACTTCAATGTCTTCATACATTTTTAGGGGTCATCTCTGGTAGGAAAACTGAATCAATGAGGGACTTCTACCTGTGTTATCCTGCAATTCTCACAAACACATTAGTTCCTCAACCAGGTTTGTCGTCAATACTCCAAAACCAACTAGGGGTGGCACTAGATGCACTTACAATCTCCCCTTTTTTGGTGATTGATGACAAACTGGCTGAAGTTTTCAACGGGGAATAAAATATGTGAAATTGTAAAGGATAGGGTATTGTCTTCATAAGTGGCAAAGGCTCCCCCTGAAGGTGTGCATATAAGTAATTTGCTCTTGGAATGCAAATGCACATGGCAGGTTGTACTTGTGGAGATCCTCTTCAACTTATGATGATAATTCATCATGCATGATTTGATGTAACTAAGATAATGACATGCATAATGAAAAATGGACATCTGCAAAATGACCTAAGTGCGAAAGTTATCATCGCACATGTGGAATTTATCATCGCATCACAGAATAGCAAATAAGTAGCAGACGACCATCGAGTTTAAGCGTTACAACTCGAAGAACTAAATGCATCGAAAAGCAAGAGTTGTAAGCACTTGGCAAAAGTAGCAAAAGGTAAAGCAACCACCCATATGGACCCGCTTAAAGACTATCAACTCATATGCTTCTCCCCCTTTTGTTAGTAAGGACCAAAAAGGTTTGAAGACATAGAGCGCCTACTCGTTCCCATGAGGTGCAGGAGAGGCAGCAGAGTCGTCGTTGAGGTCCGGTGGTGCAGAAGAACTTGGTGCAGTGTCGACACGCACTGAAGTTGGAGGAGGTGAAGTTGCATCATCTTGGTCATCAATGACTCTTTCAGTGAGGGAGTCCGACGCAAGTGAGCATTCCGTGGCGGAGTTGAGTCAAACTTGAATCTTTCAGTGAAGCCATCGTCCTGCAGATCAGCTTCAGCACTAAGCAAAGTCAAACTCTTCCACGACCTCTGACAGGTTTCATGAGTGACAAAGGCATTCTTGGTGGCAAGATTGCATATGCGGTTGACATCCACCAAGAGGCTTTGCATTTGACGCTTGAGCCAGTTGTGATGCTTGTCCTGTTTCTGGTGTAGCGCGAAGAGAAGCTCTCAATCATTGAGAACTCGAGATCGCCTTTGAGGCCTTTGCGCAATGGTTCTACCAGTGGTGTCAGTTTGAGCGCGAGGGGCACGTGTGTTGCCAGCCAAGGGATAAACACGCGAGACTGCCTAAACTCCTTCAATGGGCTGGGTGAAGCTTTGGTGATCAACATTGTGAAGATAAATGGGATCCTTAGCAGGCTCTGGGTAAATAGCTTCAATAGACAGATCAACCTCTGGCAAGAAGACAAGATGATTGCGCACAGACGGCTGATAGTTGATGGCAGAGTGAAGCTTGATAAGGCGCATTACCCATGGAGCATAGAACTTCAGACCAAAAATGCTGGAGCCAGATGCGGCCAACTGCCTAATGAAGAAGTCTTGAGCATTGAAGATGATGCCATTGAAGATATAGAAAACCAAGGTCTTCATTTCTCCTTCAAGCTTCGCTACAGATGAGTGTCCTTTGACAGGCCATAGAGTTTTTCTGATGATATGATAAATGGTGTGAGGCAAATACTCTAGGTCTTCAACAAAGAATTCATATGGGTAGTCAGCGTCGTGAGGCAAAGGCTTCATCATGCTCAACATTTGACTCATGTTGGGTTCTAGCTTCTGGAAAATGCTCTCCAAAGCATTCTGGTGTTGTTGACAACCTGGCTCATAGTATTCACCAGGAGTGGGCAGGCATGTGAGCTCAGTGATGTCAAGAGCTTTGGCTTCATGATGGACATTGCCTGTCATCCACTCAAGGACCCAAGTCTTTGGATCCCTGTTGTAGCCTCGAATGTGAAGAGTTGCATAGAACTGTAGCAGAAGCTCTTCATTCCAGTGTTCTTTATCTGTGACAAACTGCAGGAGTCCAGCGTCTTTGAAGCAGTCCAATGCTTCTTCAAGGCAGGGCAGGCCAGCTATAGCTTTAGTGTCGAGATGCATATGTGGAAATATGTGCCCTTGATTGTATAAGACGCAGGAATAGTAGTTGTGCTGCTGATAGCTCCAGAACCGATCCGATGAAATGCGAGGTTTGGTGTACGGGTTCTTGGCGCTGCTGAAGAAGGTGTTGTGTGCCACGAAGCCATTCACACTGAAGACCCCAGGTGAAGTTGCAGTGCCTGGGAATCGTGGAAGTCTTGGCTTAGGCTTCTGGATGGTAGGTCTGTGCTCGACATGATAGTCAAATTGTGGACCCGCAGCAGGTGGAGGAACCAGAATGGGCCATCTGACCATAACAGGCTGACCATGATCAAATGCCAGCTCAATTGTATGAGGTCTTGGAGGGGGTACAGGAGCATTGACATTGTCGTTGATCTGGGCTTCAGGGGCCACATTGGCTTCAGGTGCTTTCGTATTGGCTTCGGGCGCTGCAGTGGCTTCAGGTGCATCAGTATTGACTTCGGGTGCTGCAGTGGCTTCAGGTGCATGCACTTCTGGCACCGCAGTAGCTTCAGGCACCACATTAGCTTCAGCCATGACAATGTCATTGGCTTCAGAGTTGATGTTGGTGGCCGCCTCAGGATTGTTAACCTCAACTTCAGAAGCTGGAGGGTCGAACACGTTCTCCTCGAGAACAACATCTTGGTGGGACGGGGGTGTAGCAACTATTTCTACTTCAATTCTTGGTTCTTCTCTTTCATCGGCTGATGCAGCCGGAATATCTTCAGCGATTTTGGCTTCAAACTCTGACACGTGCATAGTGGGAGTGACTTGGGGCCTCGGTCCTTTGCAAAGCCTGCGTAATGCTGGCGACGCTTGCGGAGATGGAGTGTGCTGGGCCTCAAAGTCAATGTCATCTTGCACGGGTGAGGTGACTTGTGGTTGGGGAGAACTTGGGGTGTCTTGTCTTTGTGGGTGATCAGCCCACGATGCATCCTAGGCAGTTGGCGTCAAAGGACGACCAATGCTGATGAGTTCGCTATGCGTGAGCACAGGTGATGATACCAACTGGTGCTCGATCTGAGGAAGGACTTCATCATCTTCAACATTATTGTGAGGACCAATGTCTTCAGCTGCGATGGGGTCAACAGTTGGATTGTCTTCAGCTTCAGGAGCCTCTGTGGAAGCAGGCTCATGAACTATCATTTGGCGTTCTTGATGTTCAGATGCAGGACGAGCCACTGAGATTGGCTCGACCTCAAGGGGCTCTGTGGGAGCAGCACGGTCTCTCTTCTTGGTTTTGCGTTTCTTGGTTGGAGGAGCATCATCAGTGGTGGCCTTGGTTTTGCGCTTTCTGGCTTCAGCTTCAGCTGCCCTTGTTTTCTTCAGTTCTGAAGCCACTGTGGGGACCTTAGGCTTCGAGCCTGTCATACTTGCTGGTAAGACAATCGGATGTACTTCCTGCCTTGGTGCTTCGGGTTCTACCACAGCTGGCTTCTTCTTCTTCTTAACCGCCATTCGGGGGTCTATGCCTGGTCGCCCCAAAGCCTTGCGCTTTTCAGCTTCATTGTATCCCTGAACACATTTAGCACCAAGGTCCTTTATGCGCTCACGAGAACCTTTGGCTTCTTCGCATTTCGTGCAGAATGCTTCCTTGAGCTCATGCATCATGACCTGGAAGTTCTGAATGTCTTCAACAGTGAGCTTGGCCATATGCTTCTTGAACTGGGCCTTTTCATAATCTGTCTTATGCTTCAGCTCAACAATTTTCTAAGCTAGAGCCAGCTCAGCAGCAATGGCTCCATGGAAGGCGACACTAAGGCTAATGGGAAGCTGAAGATCATCAAAGCTAACATGTGGGCTGTCAAACCACTCATCAATGAACTTGTTTATGATTTCAACATCAAAGAGAGGAAGGTCATTGAAGATTTTTGCCTCTTGTTTGCTCTTGATCAACTGCTCAAGAGCGTCATCGCCAAGGTCATCGTCGCTGGACAGAACAATGGCGTCATTCTCGTTGCGCAGAACAGCAGCAGGGGTCAGTGCTTGGCTGGTGGGTTGCATGGGCATCTTCACTTTGGAGGGCTTGGAGATGTGTGATAGATCTTCAGACTGCACACTGTGTTCAGGAGGTGCAGTGGCCAGAGGCTTCGCCCGTGAAACCTTTGGTGCAGGGGCAGGCTTCGAAGCTTTAGGTTTCTTTAGCTTCTTTGGCTTTGGTGGTGCAGGCGCTTCGTCAGAATTAGCGACGTCTGCAGGTTGATCCACGACTGCCCCTTCAACCTTTATGTGAGTAATGAGACCTTCTAAGTTATAGAAGGGCCCAACCAGATTGGGTTCAGCTTCATGTGTGTCGTCAGCACGAGGAGCAGAGGGGCCTGGATTGAAGTCTAATCCCCATGACTTCTTGTTTTCTTTGGCCGAGTTCCTGGCAAACTGGAAGTTGCGCTTGAACATATTGTCGTCACGACACCATAGCAATGATGATGGGTCTGCATCGGCAGGCTGTGGTCCACGGACCATGCAAGGATAGAAGCCTTGTTCAATGGCTTCAGCTCTGGATCTAGGTTGAAGATTTCTGTACAAGATGTCTCCCCACGGTCGCTTGATGGCATTTTTCTTAGCATATTCCTGGGTCACAAACCTGTACTTGAACCATTGGTCTGCCCAATATCTTCGAATCCATTGGATTCAGGTTTTCCGCTGATTGTAGTCCTCCTCTGGATCTGTCTTGTACAGCTCATAGAGGTCAGGAGGCAAATCTCTTGAGGTGTTCCCACGACGATGTCTGCCACCCTTCCTTGCAGATTTCTCTGTTGCCATGAAGTTTAGACTAAAAGGCTTCAACACTGTCAAAGTCTTCCGTCTACTGGTCAGACAAGAACTGGCTTCAGCAGAATTTATATGGTGCTGTAAGAACTCTGCAAATGAATGCAGACTATGAGAACCAAGGGATTCTCCCACGGACATGTACCTGTGACAGCATTAAGGTGCGAGGGAAGGGGAAGAGGTCATATGCATTCTCAGAAGATTTTGAAGATAAATCGATTTAGAAGACATTGACCTCATAGTGCGAAGACATTCACTCAGAGGTAGAGAGTTGGTTCCAGATTTGTATGAATCCACGAAGAAGTACAAGTGAGGAATCTAACTACTTTATGAAGCATAAGTGAATATACTAGGCATGTTATGAGATGCAGTATGAGATAGATCCAACTTGTGTGAACAAAAACTACTTGTGGTAGAAAAGGATGAATCTATTAGATCAAAAAGACTGTAAAAAGGAGGTTTTATTTACCACACGAGGAACTGCTAGACGGAGTGGGAGAGGAGGCCGAGCAGTTCGATCTTCCGTGCCCTAACTTGGCGACGGAGGACACTTACGGTGACGGCGGAGAAGACGATGTCCGCGACCGGCGTGAGGACGGCGTCGGTGAGGTCGCGGCAGCTAAGCGCTTCGTCGTCGGCGTCGTCGAGGGCTAGCGGTGGCGCAAGGGTTTGTGCGAGAGTGGAAGAAGAAATAATGACTGGGGTGAGGCGTGTATTTATAGGGACAGGGACGGCACAGTGTTATTACACAGGTGCCCCTGGCGGTTCACATCTGAAGGACACATGGCGATCATGCAACACATTGGAGGTTGTTCCATGTTCCCATGCATGCCTGGATTGTCGGGTGGTCGTTCCCACTTCTCCGGGTTTCAGGTTGAAGGATTTAGCATTGAAAACAGATTAATGTTTGTCTCTGTGTCTTTTGCTGACAAGGACGCAGAGACGACATTTTGACAGTGTCAATAGAATGCATATGATTTGGATAGACAGACTTAAGATAGAAGCATAGAGGGGTTAGGGTCCGATCACATTCAATTAGTTCAAGAGATTCAACAAGAAGACATAGCTATAAGTGAATGATGTAGAGGACAGAAACCAAATTGAGGCCATGTTAACATTGACAACAAACAGAAAAGGAAGACTTTGCAAATGTAACGCCATGTGAAAAACACTTCTTAAGGGAAGAATTTGGTGGTGGCGTTACCCATCGTATAGGAAGTATTAGACTCAGACACGGTGCACAATTATCGTGGCGCTCCGAAGTCAAATTCCACGTTAATGTATTCACACTCAGAATGCAAGTCCTCATTGATTGAAGACATACGTTACTTCGTGTGTTGCACATCTAAGCCATCAACATGCATAAGTGTTAGGATGTGTGCCTGATCACAGGACATTTGAGGATTCCAAGATATTTAGCTCACACCGTAACTTGCAAAATCTCTTCTCATCCAAGGGCTTTGTGAAGATATCTGCCAGTTGTTCTTCAGTGTTGACGTGTATGATATCAATATCTTCCTTCATGACATGATCTCTGAGAA
Source organism: Triticum aestivum (assembly GCF_018294505.1). Classification (NCBI taxonomy): domain Eukaryota; kingdom Viridiplantae; phylum Streptophyta; class Magnoliopsida; order Poales; family Poaceae; genus Triticum; species Triticum aestivum. The sequence continues at coordinate 467,791,522 of NC_057800.1, forward strand.
AGTGATGACAAATTTCAATGTGCTTTGTCTTCGAGTGCTAAACTGGGTTGTTAGCAACCTTGATGGCGCTCTCGTTGTCGCAGTAGAGTGGCACTTGCTTCAGATGAATGCCATAGTCCTTGAGAGTTTGCTTCATCCATAGAAGCTAAGCGCAGCAAGATCCAGAAGCAATGTATTCAGATTCAGCAGTGGAGAGAGGTACACAGTTCTGCTTCTTTGAAGATCAACATACAAGTGATCGTCCCAGAAAGTGACATGTGCCTGATGTAGACTTGCGATCCACCTTGTCACTGGCATAATCAGCATCCAAGAATCCAACTAGATCAAACTTTGAGCCATTTGGATACCATAATCCTAGTGTTGGGGTGTGAACCAAATATCGAAGAATTCGCTTCACAGCTAAGTGATGTGATTCCTTTGGTGCCGCTTGGAATCGGGCACACATGCAAACACTAAGCATGATATCTAGCCTAGATGCACATAAATAAAGCAAAGAACCAATCATGGAGCGGTATACCTTTTGATCGAACTCTTTACCATTGTCGTCGGGACCCAGATGGTGTTTAGCTAGCATTGGCGTCGTGTAGCCTTTACAGTCTTGCATTCCAAACTTCTTCAGGCAATCTTTGAGGTATTTCTCTTGAGATATGAAGATGTTGTTGTGTTGCTGTCATATTTGAAGACCAAGGAAGAACTTCAGCTCCCCCATCATGGACATCTGATATTGCTCTTGCATCATGTATCCAAACTCATCACTGTATTTCTGATTAGTGCAGCCAAAGATAATGTCATCCACATATATTTGGCACACAAACAGTTCACCATCATATGTCTTAGTGAAGAGAGTGGGATCTAGGGAACCAGGTTTGAAGCCTTTGCTCTTCAGGAAGTCTTTGAGTGTGTCATACCAAGCTCGAGGGGCTTGTTTAAGGCCAGACAGTGCCTTGTTGAGCTTGTAAACCATGTCAGGATGTTTTGGATCTTCAAAGCCAGGCGGTTGTGCAACATACACTTCTTCTTCAATCTTGCCATTGAGAAAAGCGCTCTTCACACCCATTTGATACAGAAGAATGTTATGATGACTTGCATAGGCCAGCAGTATGCGTATAGCTTCAAGCCTAGCCACAGGAGCAAATGTTTCATCGAAGTCAATTCCTTCAACTTGAGTGTATCCTTGGGCAACGAGACGATCTTTGTTGCTGACAACTTGACCATGCTCATCTTGCTTGTTGCGATATATCCATTTAGTGCCTATGATATTGTGCTTACAAGGATCAGGACGCTTGACCAGTTCCCATACATTATTCAACTCAAATTGTTGAAGCTCTTATTGCATAGCTTGAATCCATTCAGGTTTCATAAAGGCTTCATCAACTTTCTTGGGTTCAAATATTGAGACAAATGCGAAGTGTCCACAAAAATTTGCTAGTTGTGTTGCCCTTGAATGAGTGAGTGGACCAGGTGCATCAATGCTGTCAATTATTCTCTCAATCTGTACTTCATTTGCAACACGAGGATGAACAGGACGAAGATTTTGCTCTTGCTGATCATTGTCATCGTTAGAAGGAATGTCTTTAGGCTGAGCATTGTCTTCAGGTTGATCAGATGCAGAGATGATGATTTCCTCTTTAGGCTGAGCTTCAGACGGTATGATTTCTCCAGTTCCCATAAGCTTGAAGGTTTCACTGGATGGAACTTCATCTAGCACATTTGGCAGGTGCTCTCTTTGCGAGCCGTTAGTCTCATCGAACCGCACATCCATAGTTTCAACCACTTTATAGTGAAAGAGGTTGAAGACTCTGTAGGAGTGCGAATCCTTTCCGTATCCAAGCATAAAACCTTCATGTGCTTTCGGTGCAAATTTTGAAGTGTGATGCTGATCCTTGATCCAGCACCTAGCACCAAATACTCTGAAGTAACTGGCGTTTGGCTTCTTACCAGTGAGGAGGTCATAGGATGTTTTGTTCAAAAGCTTGTGAAGATAAACACGGTTGATGATATGGCATGCAGTATCAATGGCTTCAGGCCAGAACTTTCTTGGAGTCTTGTATTCGTCGAGCATCGTCCGGGCCATCTCAATAAGTATTATGTTCTTGCATTCCACGACGCCATTCTGCTGCGGCGTGTACGGAGCTGAGAATTCATGAGTGATGCCCAAAGTACCAAGATAAGTGCCGAGGCCAGTGTTCTTGAATTCAGTGCCATTGTCACTTCTGATGTGTTTGATCTTGACGCCATAGTTGTTCATGGCTCGATTGGCGAAGCGTTTGAAGACATCCTACACTTCAGTCTTGTAGAGGATTATATGCACCCATGTATATCTTGAATAATCATCAACAATGACGAAGCCATAGAGACAAGCAGTAGTAGTAAGAGTTGAGTAGTGAGTGGGACCGAAGAGGTCCATGTGTAGTAGTTTGAAGGGTTGAGTCGTTGTCATGATTGTCTTCGAGGGATGCTTGGCCCTCGTCATCTTTCCAGCTTCACAGGCACCGCATAGGTGGTCCTTTTTGAACTTGACGCCCTCGATGCCTATGACATGCTTCTTCTTTGCAAGAGTGTGCAAGTTCCTCATGCCAGCATGCCCTAGCCTCCGATGCCAGAGCCAGCATTCTGAAGCTTTTGCAAGAAGACATACGGCAAGCTGTGGTCCTGCTGATAAATCTACCACGTACAAATCATCTTTCTGATACCCTTCAAAGACTAGAGACTTGTCAGATTCCATTAGAACAAGGCAACGATATTTTCCAAATATCACAATCATGTTTAAATCGCAAAGCATTGAGACAGACATTAAGTTGAAACCAAGGGATTCAACAAGCATCACTTTATCCATGTGTTGATCCCTTGAGATTGCAACTCTACCTAGACCCAATACCCTGCTTTTACCAGTATCAGCAAATGTGATGTGACTCTTGTCAAATGGACGTAAGGTTGAGTCCATGAGAAGACTTTGCTTGCCAGTCATGTGATTAGTACACCCACTATCAATAATCCATTCTGAAGAAGCTGGTGTCATACCCTACAGTGCAGTTAGGGGGATACGCTTCACGAAGAGAATTTTAAAGCATGAACATTTGACGAGCAAGTGGATTATGAAAGCTTAGATCGAGATTAGGACTGATAGAACAAGTAGCAAGCGACTCAGGAACAAAATACATAATAAGACCATTTGGGCATTTGATCTTGTGCCCTACAAGATGTTTAAGGTCCCCAGCAATAGCTTCAGACGCATTTGATTTTTGGCTGGAGACCTTTCCCTGCAAAAGAGAGTTAAGCTTTCTTAGCCACCCACATCTTCAAGGGTGGCTTCGAAGCAATGAGTCTAAGTGCAGCATCTGAGAACTTTGGCTTTGGAGCCCTAGCAAATAGTCTTGCAAGTGGACAATAGTACTCATAAGAATAAGTAGAGTAGTTCTTGGTCTTAGGAACACGGCAGTTTGATGAAACACGCTCATATTCATAGGCATGAGTGTGGTTTCCCTGCAAAACATTTGTGTTAGTGCGACTCGGGTGAGTCCTTTGTCTGTATGAAGCCTTTGGACCATATGTATGAAGCCTTTGGACCATATGAAGCATGTGGTCTGGAGTTTGTCTTCTTCACTTGTGGTGTCATGACGACATTCACAGGAAGATTCTACAAACACTTTTTCGGCACCCAGACTTTCTTCATAGGTGGCACATTCCTGCAGTTAGTACCAATATACCTGGCAAACACTTCACCATTCTGATTCTTAAACAGTTTATAGTTTGCATCAAAAGGATTCATCAATAACAATGGGATTAGCACAAGTGAAGCCAGATAGGGTGGATGGATCCACTGAAGGTTCCTTTGCAGCAACCCATGTGGCTTTGGGGTACTGCTCAGGTTTCCAGTAAGAGCCATCAGCATTCATTTTCCTTTCGAACCCAACACCCTCTTTCCTAGGTTTTGGTTCAAGATCTGCCTATTGAGGACATCACATAGTGTCTGATGCCCTTTGAGACTTTTGTACATCCCTGTTTCAAGCAATGTCTTCAACCTAGCATTTTCATCAGCAATAGTCGTGGTATTCTCAGCAGAGGGGTTAGTTACCACATCAACAGTTGAAGATATTGCAATAGTAGCAGCAGTAGAACATCCAGCAACAGAAGTAGCGTTGTCACGCTCAATGCATTTAAGACATGGTGGTTCAAATCCTTCCTGAGCGGAACTGATCTATTCGGCGCGAAGTGATTTGTTTTCCTTTTGAAGATCTTCATGAGCCGCTCTCAATTTCTCAAGATCTTGCTTCCTTTGAAGATAATCATAGGAAAGCTTTTCATGAGTTGTTGAGAGCGTTTCATGACGACTTTCAAGTTCCTCATACTTAACATGAAGATTTTTTATGTCTTCAATTAAGGACTGAGATCGAGTCATTTCAGCGTCTAACAGATCATCGCTTTTTTCTAACAGTTTTTGAATATGTTCCATAGCTTTCTGTTGTTCAGTTGCAATTTTAGCAAGTGTTTTGTAGCTGGGTTTGGAACCACAATCAGAGTCATATTCACTGGATGTTTGATAGTGAATAGTGCGTGTGTTTACCTTGGCACCGCGTGCCATGAAGCAGTAGGTGGGAGCGGAGTTATCCTTGTCATTTGCATCGGCGTCGGTGATGAAGTCATTGTCTTCAGTGTTGAAGATGGACTTCGTAACGTATGTTGTAGCCAGACTTGCAACGGCAGAATCAGACTCCTCCTCAGACTCCACCTCCGCCTCCTCAGAAGCGGACTCCTCCTCTGAATCCATTTCCTTGCCAACAAACACACGAGCCTTGCCAGATGTGCTCTTCTTGTGTGATGAAGACTTTGAGGAAGACTTGGAAGAAGACTTTGAGTATTTCTTCTTCTTCTTGTCGTCAGAATCATATTCCTTGCTCTTCTTCTTATTCTTGTTCTCATTGTCCCACTGCGAACACTCAGAGATGTAGTGACCAGGTTTCTTGCACTTGTGACATGTTATCTTCTTGTAGTCATGAGCAGAAGCTTCATCATTCCTTGAGCTGGATCGTGAGGACTTTCTGTAGCCTTTCTTCTTGGTGAATTTCTGAAACTTCTTCACAAGCATAGCAAGCTCCTTTCCAATGTCTTCAGGATCATCCGAACTGCAATCAGATTCTTCTTCAGATGAGGAAATAGCTTTTTCCTTCAAAGCACGAGTTCGCCCATAGTTGGGACCGTAGATGTCTCTTTTCTCAGAAAGCTGAAACTCATGTGTGTTGAGCCTTTCAAGTATGTCAGACGGATCGAGTGTCTTGAAGTCAGGGTGTTCTTGAATCATCAGGGCTAGGGTGTCAAATGAGTTGTCTAGTGATCTCAGGAGTGTCTTGACGACTTCATGCTTGGTGATCTCAGTAGCGCCGAGGGCTTGAAGCTCATTTGTGATGTCAGTGAGTCGATCAAACGTGAGCTGAACATTCTCATTGTCGTTTCTCTTGAAGCGGTTGAAGAGGTTGCGAAGGACACTGGTTCTTTGATCTCTCTGGGTTGAGACGCCTTCGTTGACCTTGGATAGTCAGTCCCAGGCTAGCTTAGATGTTTCGAGAGCACTCACACGGCCATACTGCCCTTTGGTCAAATGACCATAGATGATGTTCTTGTTAGTGGAGTCCGGTTGAACAAACTTCTTGACATCAGCAGCGGTGACACCTTCACCGGCCTTGGGGACGCCATTCTTAACGACATACTAGAGGTCGACATCAATGGCTTCAAGATGCATGCGCAACTTATTCTTCCAGTAGGGATATTCAGTTCCATCGAAGACTGGGCACGCAGCGGAGACTTTGATTATCCCTGCAGACGACATAGTTAAAACTCCAGGTGGTTAAACCGAATCACACAGAATAAGGGAGTACCTTGCTCTGATACCAATTGAAAGTGCTAGTGATCGACTAGAGGGGGGTGAATAGGCGATTTTTATGAAAGTCTTCAAAACATGGAAGTTTCAAAGACAAACGATAGAAATAAACCTATTACCATGCAGCGTAAGGTAGACTACACGAAGCTAGCCATAGTCAAGTATTCAATGAAATGAAAGCATAAAGACTAATAGCAGCTAGGCAGTATAGATCAGGATGGAAGATAGTATGAAGCCAATCAGAACAAGCAGTCACACAGTGAAGACAAATAACTAATGCAAACAGGCAATGACTTCACAAAGACCAATCAGCACATAAAGAGATGGGAAGGATGGAACCAGTGGCTCGTCGAAGATAATGATTTGTTGGACCAGTTCCAGTTGTTGTGACAATTGTACGTCTGGTTAGGGAGGCTGAGATTCAACTCAGAAGACCGTGTCTTCACCTTATTCCCCTTGAGCTAAGGACACCCAGTCCTCGCCCAATCACTCTGGTAAGTCTTCAAGGTAGACTTCCAAACCTTCACAGACTTCGTTCACCGGCGATCCACAATGACTCTTGGATGCTCAGAACGCGACGCCTAACCGGCTGGAGGATTCACAGTCCTCAAGTGTAATAAGTCTTCAGATCACACAAACAGGAAGACTTAAGTGATGCCTAACACTCTTTGGCTCTGGGTGTTTAGGGCTTCGTCCTCGCAAGGAATTCTCTCTCAAAGGCTTCGAGGTGGGTTGCTCTCAAACGACAAAAGCCGTACACTAACTCTGAGCAGCCAACCGTTTATGGTTGTAGGGGGTGGGCTATTTATAGCCACTAGGCAACCCGACCTGATTTGTACGAAATGACCCTGGGTCACTAAGGAACTGACACGTGTTCCAACGGTCAGATTTCAAACACACACGGTAACTTTACTTGGGCTACAAGCGAAGCTGACTTATCCAACTCTGGATAAGAGTTGCTCTCATTGTCTTCGCTCGAAGACATAGGATTTTGGTTAAGCATCACTTCAGTAATTCTGATTGGTTCACTTGGACCCCACTTAACAGTATGGTGGTTCCTATGACTTTAACAAAGAAGAAAAAGAACGACGAAACAACTAAGTCTTCGCTCTCCATAGTCTTCACGCAATGTCTTCTCTTGTCATAGTCTTCAATGTGAGTGTATTCACATACCACCTTTGACTTCAATGTCTTCATACATTTTTAGGGGTCATCTCTGGTAGGAAAATCGAATCAATGAGGGACTTCTACCTGTGTTATCCTGCAATTATCACAAACACATTAGTTCCTCAACCAGGTTTGTCGTCAATACTCCAAAACCAACTAGGGGTGGCACTAGATGCACTTACACTCACCGTCGTCCACCGCCCTGGTGCTCTCGGCGCGGCCTGGTCAACATGGTCAATGACCAACATGCATCTTAAGTGGACTGTACGTGGAGAGGCTGACAGCTGGGTCCACGGCCGCACGCAAGGAAATGCCTCCTTATTACGCGCAAAATAATGATTCCTCCACCTGACATCTGGGAACCACCGAAAGGGCCTATGTATTTCGTGAAAAAATGTTACCTCCGCTCACGTTTGGACCCACCAGCTATATCTTCGCACGCAAGGAAGTGTCTCCTTTTTACGCACAAAAAAATGAATACCCCCCCTGCTATCTGGGACCCAGTATAGTGGCAGGCTAACTTGTGGGCCTACTAAGTTGACGGGGACGGAGGGCTTTGTCAACTTAGTCAATATGCACGATTCTAGCTCCAATGACCGTACGATGTCCATCCAACGGCCGTAGTGCTTCTTCAACCTCTGGTCTTCTTCTTCCAGCTGCCCAAACTAGCACCGGTTGTGCCTAGTGCTCCTGCCTCCCATGGCCGGCTGCGATGCGGCGGAGGCCTCACCGCCCCCTACTACTCCCACCGCTGGCCAGGCCATCCCTCCACTCACCCACACCCCATGTTATTCTGCGGCGACGGCAGCCTCACACCGCAGCGAACCAGTAAACCCTCATACTCCTCTACGCGTGGGCATCCACTGCCGCGTTGATAACCCACAAGTATAGGGGATCACAACAGTTTTCGAGGGTAGAGTATTCAACCCAAATTTATTGATTCGACACAAGGGGAGCCAGAATATTCTCAAGTATTAGCGGCTGAGTTGTCAATTCAACCACACCTAGAAACATAATATCTGCAGCAAAGTATTTAGTAGCAAAGTAATATGATAGTAGTGGTAACGATAGCAAAAGTAACGGTAGCAAAAGTAATGTTTTTAGTATTTTGTAGTGATGATAACAATAGCAACGGAAAAGTAAATAAGCGAAGAACAATATATGGAAAGCACGTAGGCAATGGATCGGTGATAGAGAACTATGCCGGATGTGGTTCATCATGTAACAGTCATAACCTAGGGTGACACAGAACTAGCTCCAATTCATCAATGTAATGTAGGCATGTATTCCGAATATAGTCACACGTGCTTATGGAAAAGAACTTGCATGCCATCTTTTGTCCTACCCTCCCATGGCAGCGGGGTCCTAGTGGAAACTAAGGGATATTAAGGCCTCCTTTTAATAGAGTACCGGACCAAAGCATTAACACATAATGAATACATGAACTCCTCAAACTACGGTCATCACCGGAAGTGGTCCCGATTATTGTCACTTCGGGGTTGCCGGATCATAACACATAGTAGGTGACTATAGACTTGCAAGATAGGATCAAGAACTGTCATATATTGATGAAAACATAATAGGTTCAGATCTAAAATCATGGCACTCGGGCCCTAGTGACAAGCATTAAGCATAGCAAAGTCATAGCAACATCAATCTCAGAACATAGTGGATACTAGGGATCAAACCCTAACAAAACTAACTCGATTACATGATAAATCTCATCCAACCCATCACCGTCCAGCAAGCCTACGATGGAATTACTCACGCACGACGGTGAGCATCATGAAGTTGGTGATGGAGGATGGTTGATGATGACGATGGCGATGGATTCCCCTCTCCGGAGCCCCGAATGGATTCCAGATCAGCCCTCCCGAGAGAGTTTAGGGCTTGGCGGCGGCTCCGTATCGTAAAACACGATGAATCTTTCTCCTTGATTTTTTCCCCTCCGAACACGAATATATAGAGTTGGAGTTGAGGTCGGAGGAGCTCCAGGGGGGCCACGAGGTAGGGGGCATGCCCAGGGGGACAGGCGCGCCCCCCACCCTCGTGGCTAGGGTGTGGGCCCCTGGCCTTGATCTTTTGCCAGTATTTTTTATTATTTCCAAAAATATGCTCCATGGAGTTTCAGGTCATTCCGAGAACTTTTATTTCTGCACATAAATAACACCATGGCAATTTTGCTGAAAATGGCGTCAATCCTGGTTAGTTCCATTCAAATCATGCAAGTTAGAGTCCAAAACAAGGGCAAAAGTGTTTGGAAAAGTAGATACGACGAAGACGTATCACGCGTCTTCCCTGGCTCCGCGTCGTCCCCTTCCTAGGCCTCGCCGTCGTCAACCGCCCTGGTGCTCTCGGCGCGGCATGGTCAACGTGGTCAAGGAATGGCTTCCATCGGACGTGGACTGTACCTGGAGAGGCTGACAGCTAGGTCCACGGCCGCAGCAAGGAAGTGCCTCCTTATTACGCAGAAAATAATTATTCCTTCACCTGACAGCGGGGACCCACCGGACGGGCCACCATATTTCGCAAAAAAAAAATGTTTCCCCCCTGACTGCTGGGACCCACCAGCTACATCTTCGCACGCAAGAAAATGCGTCCGGGCAAAAAACGATTCGCCCCCTGACTGCTGGGACCCACTAGCTACATATTCGCACGCAAGGAACTGCGTGACGGTCGGGACCCACCTGGTCGAAGCGTACATAGCCTTGTCATTCTGGTCGCAAACGTGTACGTACATATTGGTCGATGTAGAGCGCACACGTGTCGTAGTAGAGGCGTGCATGTAGCATGTACACGTACGTACAGTGGCCAATGTCCAAGAAAGAAAATACGGCCATGTACGTACATACGGGCGGGGTCTCGAACGCCTATTCGCGCATACGTACAACCACGGCTCGTGTACATGGCTGGGTGGGAACGGAGAAACAGCGTCGTCGTCGTGTTCATGGGGACCCAACCACTGGGTCAGAACAGAATGCGTCGTCGTGTTCATCGGGAGGGCTTGGACAGAACAGCCGATGGAAACGAGGCCTGACGTACCGTAGAACGGAGGAAATGGCCTTGTGTTCGACCGGGCACGTTCAAAACGGGATCCTGTTCATCGGGAGGGGTCTGGCGTACCTCAAAACGGAGGAAACGGACTTGTGTTGGACCTCCTACGGTCGAAACGGGGTCCTGTTGATCGGGGGGGTGTGGCGTACCGGAAAACGGAGGAAGCGGACTTGTGTTGGAGCGCTACGGTCGAAACGGGGGTCCTGTTCATCGGGAGGGGTGTGGCGTATCGCAAGACGGGGCTCCACGGGATACTGTTCATCTCCACCGTCGACCCCATCCAGCCTCCACGGGCTACTATTCATCCATTGTCGACCTCCTACAGCCTCCACCTGCGACTGTTCATCCACGAGCTCATGTTCATCCAGCCTCCACCGCGCACTACTCCACCAGCTATTGTTCAACTAGCCCTCTCCACGGGCTCCTGTTCAACCACCCCTCCACGAGCTACTATTCATCCAGCCCTCCACCATCTACTGTTCATCCAGCCCTCTGCGGGGTGGTCCTGTTCATCCATCCCTCCACGGGGTCCTATTCATCCAGCCCCAACCGGCTGGATCGGTCGGGGTCCTGTTCATCCACCCCCGCCGGGAACTGTTCATCCAAACCCCCCCAGCAACACTCACTGTTCATCCAGAGGCAGCATCGATCGACTTCAGTTAGCAGCAGTAGCGAAGGAATCGCTCGATCGGGTTCAGTTAACAGCCATTGATCGATCGCTCGGGTTCAGTAACATGTAGCCTGCAGTTCAATCGCTCGGGTTGAGTTAGAGCCCAACGCCTTGCTCGGGTTCAGTTAGAGCCCAACGCCTCGCACCCACGCACGTGCGTGTACGAGATAAACACGCATCGCTTGGCCCCGACCACCCACCGTAACCAGGAACACCCCGATATTTTCCTCGCCCTCGCTTCTATCACGGTTTTTTCCGTCATGGACAGCCCAAAGAATGTCATGCAGCTGCGTCTCCGGCCCGCCCAGGACGAAAAGCCCATTTTCTGTCATGATTTTTTGTCATAGAAGTAGGAGCCCACCACATCTATGATGATACCGGGTTTTGTCACAATTATCGTCATAGAAGTGTCATAAGTATGACAGGAAAAAAATTCGTTCGGCCCAAAATGTCATGGATGTGTCTTTTTTGTAGTGTATACTCATCGCAAGGCCATAAGCATGTTTTGGTGGCGGCATCTCGTGTGGAACTTTCACTTGGTTCAACATATGACCGGCGAGCGGAGCTGTCACTAGAAGAAGCCCCCAAGGATCGCCTCCTTGAAGAACTCCTTCCAAAAAGGTGCATCGTGTTCACGTACAATTTTCTAAAACAAATTGAGTGACAAAAATTTATCAACAAAACTTTATAAGATTGATAGCAACTACTCATAGGTATACATAGAGGCTATATCAAGCATTCCAACTACTTAGAACACTAAGAATTCAACATGCAAGCTCATCTACAGCAGCACCAAGAGTAGCTAATTATTCAAAATATAAACCACTAAAACAAAAACTAATTGGACAAATGGTGGAGTCACATACCAAGCAACAATCCCCCTTAACAGTTTCAAAAACGGAGCTTCGAGCAAAGAGATCGAAATCCGTGGGTTTGAGAGCAAGAACACGTGAGAGAGAGCAATGGAGATTTTTTTCTGGAGGTAAGTGATGATGCAATATGAAGAGATAAGTGAGGGGGGCCACGTGGGGACCACAACCCACCAGGGGGCGCCTGGGGGTCCTGGCGTGCCCAGGTGGGTTACGCCCACCTCGTGCACCTCCCTATGATATTATTTGCACCAAAAATTCAGAAATATTTAGAAAAAAATATTAAATTTTCAGGGAATTCTGGGAACTTTTATTTTTGGGTCATTTTTTTATTGCACGGGAAAATCAGAAAACAGACAAAACATGGCATTTTATTTTATTTAACTAATAAAAACAGAAAACAAAAAAGTAGGGACAGAAGGTAGTGCTTACTAAATTCGTCAACTTCATACCACTCAAAAATGATCCATTAATAAGGTCGATCAAGTCTTATTAACAACCACTTTCATTTGGCATGAAATCAAAGAAATTTCGTAAATCACAAAGTTACCTCAATGGGGATATGAATGTCCCCAACAATAAGCATTTCATATTTCTCTTTAACAGTAGGTAGAGGTATTTGAAAACTTCCAATAGTGATTGTCGGAGATTTTTCAATAACATTAATACCATCCACTTGGAATTGTTTCTTCGGAAAGTGAACCGTATGCTCATTACCATTGATATGAAAAGTGACATTGCTTTTATTGCAATCAATAACAGCCCCTGGAATATTCAAGAAGGGTCTATCAAGGATAATCGACATGTTGTCATCCTCGGGCATCTCAAGTATAACAAAGTCAGTCAAAATAGTAACATTAGCAACAACAATAGACACATCCTGACAGATACTGATAGGTATGGCAGTTGATTTGTCATCCATTTGCAAAGATATTTCAGTAGGTGTGATTTTATTCAAATCATGTCTTTTATATAAAGAGAAAGGCATAACACTAACACCAGCTCCTAAATCACACAATGACACAAAGCAGTTTTAACATAATTCTTTTTGATAGAGCAAGGTATAGTTGGTATTCCCTGATCTCCAAGTTATTTAGGTACTCCATCTTTAAAAGTATAATTAGCAAGCATAGTGGAGATTTCAGCTTTTGGTATTTTTCTCTTATTTGTGATGATGTCTTTCATATATTTTGCATAAGGAGGCATTTTCAAGATATCAGTCAAGCGAGTATGCAAAAAGACTGGCCTCGGCATTTTAGCAAAGCGTTCAAATTCTTCATCGTCATTCTTTTTAGTTGACTTGGGTGGAAAAGGCATAGGTTTTTGAACCCATGGTTCTCTTTCTTTACCGTGTTTTCTAGCAACAATGTCTCTTTTGTCATAAATTTTATTTTTAGGTTGCGGGTTATCAAGATCAACAGGTGGTTCTATCTCAACATCATTATCTGGTTCTTTTTCATTGTTTGGTTGAGAGTCTTCATGAACATCAGCATTATCTTTTTCATTATCACTAGGTGAATGTTCATTACTAGACTGAGTCTCAGCATCAGAGATAGAAGTTCCCTTATCATTATCAGGAGGTTTTTCTATTTCTGGTTCACTAGAAGCATGCAAAGTCCTATCATTTTTCTTCTTCTTTTTCTTTCTAGAAGAACTAGGTGCACTAGTGTTAGCTCTTTGTGAATCTTGTTCAATTATTTTTGTGTGCCCCTCAGGATAAAGTGGTTCCTGAGTCGTTTTACCTACTCTAGTTGCAACTCTAACAGCAAAGTGATGCATATTATTATTCATTTCATCAAGCAACTCTCTTTGTGATTTAGCAACTTGTTCTAACTGATTTTGAACCATAGAAGCATGCTTTCCAACACCTCTAACATCATTTGATATTCTAAATAACAAGTCACTCAAGCGAGCAATCATATCAGAATTGTATTTCAGTTGTTTCATAACATTTGCATTGAAGTGATCTTATTTTCTAATGCAGTTTTCAAACTCATAAAGGCATTGGCTAGGATGCATATTGTGAGGATTGTCATTATCATTGAACTTCATAAGAGAATTTACCTCTACCACCTTAGGCAGTGGTGGTGTATTAAGCCCATGTATTCTTCAATAGGAGGTGAATTTTTAACATCCTCAGCTTTAATACCTTTTTTTCTTTGCCTCTTGCATATCTTCAGGACTGAGATATAATATACCCCTCTTCTTCGGAGTGGGTTTAGGTGGTGGTTCACGAAGAGTCCAATCATCATAGTTTTTCAATATGTTATTCAATAATTCTTTAGCTTGTCCAACAGTTCGTTCCCTGAAAACACAACCAGCACAACTATCTAGGAAGTCCCTAGAAGCATCGGTTTGTCCATTATAGAAGATATCAAGTATTTCATTTTTCTTAAGAGGATAATTAGTCAAAGCATTTAGTAACTGGCAAAGCCTCCCCCAAGCTTGTGGGAGACTCTCTTCTTTAGTTTGCACAAAGTTAAATATTTCCTATAAGGCAGCTTGTTTCTTATGAGCAGGGAAATATTTTTCAGAGAAGTAATAAATCATATCCTGGGAACTAAGCACACAACCAGAAGCAAGAGTATTGTACCAAGCTTTAGCATCACCCTTTAATGAGAATGAAAATAATTTGAGAATAAAGTAATAGCGAGTTTTCTCATCATGAGTAAAAAGGGTGGCTATGTCATTCAACTTAGTAAGATGTGCCACAATAGTTTCAGTTTCATAACCATGGAAAGGATCAGATTCAACCAAAGTAATTAATTCTGGGTCGACAGAGAATTCATAATCCTTATCATCAATAAAGATAGGTGAAGTAGCAAACTTAGGATCACATTTCATTCCAGCATTCAGATATTTTTCTTTATACTTGCATAATAATTTCTCTAGATCATCTCTATCCTTACAAGCAAGAATATATCTAGTTGTCTCCTCATTAATAACATAACCTTCCAGTACCTTAGGCAATTCATATCTAGGAAGGCTAGTTCTAGCAGGTGTTTTAGAGTTTCAGTTTCAAGCTCATCATCAGATTCAACAACATCATGTTGTATTACTCTAGCAATTTGTTTATCAAGGAATTCACAAAGTGGCACATCATCATTATCACGCAAGGTACTAGCATCATCATAAGCATTATCCATAGAAGAAGTAGCATCATCAATAACTTGTGACATATCAGAATTGATAGCATGTGGTGGTGTTGCAAGTTTACTTATAACAGAAGGTGAATCTAAAGCAGAACTGGATGGTTGTTCCTTACCTCCCCTCGTCTTTGAGGGAAAAATCTTAGTCTTAGCATCCTTCAGATTCTTCATAGTGATAAATTGATAATAATCCCAAGTGACTCAACAAATATAGCTATGTTCCCCGGCAACGGCGCCAGAAAAAGGTCCTGATAACCCACAAGTATAGGGGATTGCAACAGTTTTCGAGGGTAGAGTATTCAACCCAAATTTATAGATTCGACACAAGGGGAGCCAAAGAATATTTGAAGGTATTAGCAGCTGAGTTGTCAATTCAACCACACCTGGAGATTAATTATCTGCAGCAAAGTGATCAGTAGCAAAGTAGTATGATAGTTTTGATAATAGTAGAAGTAGCAACGGTAACAGTAACAGTGATAGCAGTAATTTTGTAGCAAGTGTAGCAGTTATGATAGCAGTAGTAACTTAGCAAAAACAATATAGGATAAATTCATAGGCATTGGATCGGTGACTTGTTGGATGATATTCATCATGAGACAGTTATAACCTAGGGCAATACGGCACTAGATCCAGTTCATCAATATAATGTAGGCATGTATTCCGTAAATGGTCATACGTGCTTATGGAAAGAACTTGCATGACATCTTTTGTCCTACCCTCCCGTGGCAGTGGGGTCCATATTGGAAACTAAGAGATATTAAGGCCTCCTTTTAATAGAGAACTGGAACAAAGCATTAACACATAGTGAATACATGAACTCCTCAGACTACGGTCATCACCGGGAGTGGTCCCGGCTATTGTCACTCCAGGGTTGCCGGATCATAACACATAGTAGGTGACTATAACTTGCAAGATCGGATCTAGAACATGAATATAAGGATGATAACATAAACGGTTTAGATCTGAAATCATGGCACCCGGGCCCAAAAAGACAAGCATTAAGCATGGCAAAGTCATAGCAACATTAATCTTAGAACATAGTGGATACTACGGATCAAGCCCTAACAAAACTAACTCGATTACATGATGAATCTCATCCAACTCCTCACCGACCAGCGAGCCTACGAAGGAATTACTCACTCCCGATGGGGACCATCATGGAATTGGCAATGGAGAAGGGTTGGTGATGATGAAGAACGGAGATCCCCATCTCTGAAGCCCCAAACGGACTCCAGATCTGGCCTCCCGATGAAGAACAGGAGGTGACGACGGCTCCATCTCATGGATCGCGATAATTCTTTCTCCCTGATTTTTTTTAGAAAAATAGGATTTTATAGCGTCAGTTTCAGGGTCTGTGGGGCCACCAGGTGGGGACAACCCACCTGGGCGCGCCAGGAGAGGGGGCGTGCCCTGGTGGGTTGTGCCCACCCAGGTGCCCCTCTCCGGTGGATCTTGGCTCCAGAAATTCTTATATATTGCATAAAAATTCCTCGCAAAGTTTCATTCCATTCCGAGAACTTCTATTTCTGCACGAAAACAACACCATGGTAGTTTTGCTGAAAACAGCGTCAGTCCGGGGTTAGTTTATTCAAATCATGCAAATTAGAGTCCAAAACGAGAGGAAAAGCATTAGGAAAAATAGATACGTTGGAGACGTATCAGACCATAGCAGGTTTTATTCATGTAAATAGAACAACAACTATTTATGACTTAAATGAATAACCATATTGCAATAAACATGATCCAATCATATTCATGCTCAACGTAAACACCAAATAACATTTATTTAGGTTCAATACTAATCCCAGGGGTAGAGGGAGTGTGCGATGGTGATCGTATCAACCTTGGAATTACTTCCAACACACATCGTCACCTCGCTTTTAACTAGTCTCTGTTTATTGTGCAACTCATGTTTGAGTTACTAATATTAGCAACTGAACTAGTATCAAATACCCAGGGGTTACTACGAACACTAGTAAGGTACACATCAATAACATGTATATCAAATATACGTTTGTTGACTTTGCCATCCTCCTTATCCGCCAAGTATTGGGGGCAGTTCCACTTCTAGTGACCATTCCCTTTGTAGTAGAAGCACTCAGTTTGAGGCTTAGGTCCAGCTTTAGGATTTTTTACTGGAGTGGGAACTTGCTTGCCATTCTTCTTGAAGTTCCCTTTCTTTTCCTTGCCCTTTTCTTGAAACTAGTGGTCTTGTTAACCATCTACACTTGATGCTCTTTCTTGATTTCTACCTTCACCGATTTCAGCATCGCGAAGAGCTTAGGAATCGTTTTCGTCATCCCTTGCATATTATAGTTCATCATGAAGTTCTGGTAGCTTGGTGATAGTGACTAGAGAACTCTATCAATCACTATCTTATCTAGAAGATTAACTCCCACTTGATTCAAACGATCGTAGTACTCAGACATTCTGAGCACATGCTCACTAGCTGAGTTATTCTCCTCCATCTTGTAGGCAAAGTACTTGTCACAGGTCTCATACCTCTAGATGCGGGCATGAGTCTGAAATACAAATTTCAGCTCGAGGAACATGTCATATGCTCCGTGGCATTCAAAAAAATTTTGAAGTCCCGGTTCTAAGCCGTAAAGTATGGCGCACTAGACTATTAAGTAGTCATCATATCGAGCTTTGCCAAACGTTCATAATGTCTGCATCTACTCCTGCAACAGGTCGGTCACCTAGCAAGCATCAAGGACATAATTCTTTTGTGTAGCAATGAGGATAATCCTCAGATCACGGACCTAGTCCGCAACATTGCTACTATCATATTTCAACTTAGTTTTCTCTAGGAACATATCAAAAATGAAACATGGGAGCTATACGCGAGCTATTGATCCACAAGATAGATATGCAAGAACTATAAGACTAAGTTCATGATAAATTAAGTTCAATTAATCAAACTACTAATGAACTCCCACTTAAATAGACATCCCTCAAGTCATCTGAGTGATACATGATCCAAATCAACTAACCCATGTCCGATCATCACGTGAGATGGGGTAGTCATCAATGGTGAACATCTCTATGTTGATCATTGTTGGGGAACGTGGTATTTCAAAAAAAATCCTACGAACACGCAAGATCTATCTAGGATATGTATAGCAATGGCACGGGGAGAGTGTGTCCACGTACCCTCGTAGACCGAAAGCGGAAGCGTTTAGTAACGTGGTTGATGTAGTCGAACGTCTTCACGATCCAAGTACTAAACGTACGGACCTCCGTGTTCAGCACACGTTCAACATGATGATGTCCCTCGAGCTCTTGATCCAGTTGAGGACGAGGGAGAGTTTCGTCAGCACGATGGCGTGGCGACGGTGATGATGAAGTTACCAGCGCAGGGCTTCAGCTAAGCACTACGACGATATGACCGAGGTGTTGAATTGTGGAGGGGGGCACCGCACACGGCTAAGAGATTGTATGTTGTGCCATTGGGGTGCCCCTGGCCACGTATATAAAGGAGGGAGGGAGAGAGGAGGCCGGGCAAGTTGGGCGCACCAGGGGGAGTCCTACTTGGACTCCTAGTCCAAGTAGGATTCCCCCCCCCCCTTTCCTTTCTTCCACCGGAGGGAAAGGCAGGAGGGGGCCGCGCCCCCACCCCTAGTCCAATTCGGTTTGGGCAGGGGGAGGCGCGCTCCACCTCATGGCCCTTCTTCCCTCTCTCCACTAAAGCCCACTAAGGCCCATTAACTTCCCCGGGGGGGTTCTGGTAACCTCCAAGTACTCCGGAAAAATGCCCGAACGTCTCGGAACCATTCTGATGTCCAAATGCAACCTTCCAATAGATGAATCTTTACCTCTTGACCATTTCGAGACTCCTCCTCATGTCTGTGATCTCATCCGGGACTCCGAACAAACTTCGGTCATCAAATCACATAACTCATAATACGAATCGTCATCGAACGTTAAGCGTGCGGACCCTACGTGTTCGAGAACTATGTAGACATAACCGAGACACATCACCGATCAAAAACCAATAGTGGAACCTGGATGCTCATATTGGTTCCTATATATTCTATGACGATCTTTATCGGTCAAACCGCCTAACAACATATGTCATTCCCTTTGTCATCGGTATGTTACTTGCCTGAGATTCGATCGTCGGTATCATCATACCTAGTTCAATCTCATTACCGGCAAGTCTCTTTACTCGTTCCATAATGCATCATCCTGTAAGTAACTCATTAGTCACATTTCTTGCAAGGCTCATAGTGATGTGCATTACCGAGAGGGCCCAGAGATACCTCTCCGATTCACGGAGTGACAAATCCTAATCTCGATCTATGCCAACTCAAAAAACACCATCGGATACACCTGTAGAGCATCTTTATAATCACCCAGTTATGTTGTGATGTTTGATAGCAGATAAGATGTTCCTTCGATAATCGGGAGTTGCATAATCTCATAGTCAGAGGAACATGTATAAGTCATGAAGAAAGCAATAGCAATAAAACTAAATGATCATTATGCTAAGCTAACGGATGGGTCTTTTCCATCACATCATTCTCTAATGATGTGATCTCGTTCATCACATGACAACACATGTCTATGGTCAGGAAACTTAACCATCTTTGATTAACGAGCTAGTCAAGTAGAGGCATACTAGGGACACTCTGTTTGTCTATGTAGTCACACATGTACTAAGTTTCCGGTTAATACAATTCTAGCATGAATAATAAACATTTATCATGATATAAGAAAATATAAATAAAAACTTTATTATTGCCTCTAGGGCATATTTCTTTCAATCATATCTACTATATGACTCACGTTCGACCTTTTGGTCTCCAGTGTTCCGAGGCCATGTCTGTACATGCTAGGCTCGTCAAGTTTAACCCAAGTATTCCGCATGTGCAAAACTGTCTTGCACCCATTGTATGTGAACGTAGAGTCTATCACAGCCGATCATCACGTGGTGTCTCAACACAACGAACGTAGCAATGGTGCATACTCAGGGAGAACACTTTTACCTTGAAATTAAGTGAAGGGGTCATCTTACAATGCTACCACCGTTCTAAGCAAAATAAGATGCATAAAAGATAAACATCATACGCAATCAAAATATCTGACATGATATGGCCATCATCATCTTGTGCTTTTGATCTCCATCTCCAAAGCATTGTCACGATCTCCATCTTCACCAGCTCGACACCTTGATCTCCACCGAGTTGCCAGACGCCCTTTTAAATTTGAATTGGGATGGCTGCATAGGGATGGATTTGTAGACATAATCAAGAATGTTTGGGAGAGGCCTGCCGTTGGCAATACACCTATTCAAAGATGGATCTTTAAAATAAGAGCCATGAGGTAACACCTCTCTGGATGGGCGAAACACACCAATGGGATTTATAAAAAAGAAAAACAATGGCTCTGTAGCACCAATGGGATTATGTCTACAACTTAGCTTTCTCTAGGAACACATTAAAATTCAAAGAAACAGAAGCATGGGCCATTTATCTACAACAACATAGACATGCAAAATACTATCAGGTACTAAATTCATGATAAATTAAAGTTCAATTAATCATATTACTTAAGAAGTCCCACTTAGATAGACATCCTTATAGTCATCTAAATGATCACGTGATCCATATCAACTAAACCATGTCCGATCATCACGTGAGATGCAGTAGTTTTCAATGGTGAACATCTCTATGTTGATCATATCTACTATATGATTCACGTTCGACCTTTCGCTCTCAGTGTTCCGAGGCCATATCTGCATATGCTAGGCTCGTCAAGTTTAACCTGAGTATTCGGCACGTGCAAAACTGTCTTACACCCGTTGTATATGAACGCAAAGCTTATCACACCCGATCATTACGTGGTGTCTCGGCACGACGAGCTATAGCAATGGTGCATACTCAGGGAGAACACTTATACCTTGAAATTTAGTGATGGATCATCTTATAATGCTACCGCCGTACTAAGCAAAATAAGATGCATAAAAGATAAACATCACATGCAATCAAAATATGTGACATGATATGGCCATCATCATCCCGTGCCTTTGATCTCCATCTCCAAAGCACCGTCATGATCTCCATCGTCACCGGCTTGACATCTTGATCTCCATGTAGCGTCGTTGTCGTCTCGCCAACTATTGCTTCTACAACTATCGCTGCTGCATAGTGATAAAGTAAAGCAATTACATGGCGATTGCATTTCATACAATAAAGCGACAACCATAAGGCTCTTGTTAGTTGCCGGTAACTTTTATAAAACATGATCATCTCATGCAATAACTTATATCACATCATGTCTTGACCATATCACATCATAACATGCCATGCAAAAACAAGTTAGACGTCCTCTACTTTGTTGTTGCAAGTTTTACGTGGATGCTACGGGCTTCTAGCAAGAACCGTTCTTACCTATGCATCAAACCACAACAGTGTTTCGTCAAGTTTGCTATTTTAACCTTCTTCAAGGACCGGCCGCAGTCAAATTCGATTCAACTAAAGTAGGAGAAACAGACACCCGCCAGCCACCTTTATGCAAAACTAGTTGCATGTCTGTTAGTGGAACTGGTCTCATGTCCGTGGACATGTAAGGTTGGTCTGGGTTGCTTCAGCCCACAATATCGCCGAATCAAAATAGGATGTTGGTGGTAAGCAATATGACTATCACCGCCCACAACTCTTTGTGTTCTACTCGTGCATATCATCTTCGCATAGACCTGGCTCATGATGCCAGTGTTGGGAATCGTTGCATGGAAAACAAAAGATTTCTACGCACACGCAATGATCTATCCATGGAGATGCATAGAAACGAGGGATAGAGTGTATTTACGTACCCTCGTAGACCGTAAGCGGAAGCGTTTCTCAATGTGGTTGATGTAGTCGAACTTCTTCGCGCTCCAACCGATCAAGTACTGAACGCACGACACCTCTGCGTTCTACACACGTTCAACTCGGTGACGTCCCTCGCCTTCTTGATCCAGCAAGTCATCGAGGTAGTAGATGAGTTCCGTCAGCACGAAGGCATGGTGACGGTGATGGTGAAGTGATCCTCGCAGGGATTCACCTAAGCACTACGAAAATATGACCGAGGGTGTAAACGGTGGAGGGGGCGCCGCACACGGCTAGGAAATTGTCTGGTGTGTGATAGGGGTGCCCACCAACATATATATAGGTGGGAGGGAGAGGGGAGGCAGCCAGGGTGCGCCCCAAGTAGGATCGGAATCCT